>NW_028322234.1:18134104-18287633 GCF_059928025.1 Delphinapterus leucas
GGGAGTACCTGCGTTTCAAGTCATCATCTTTGTCACCACCGTTCTCGCCAGCCGGGCTGGGGTGAGGATGGCAAGGCGCCCGCCCCAGGCACAGAATCTAAGGGGCACCGAAAAGTTGGTCACCGTGATCACATACTTTCATGCAATATGTTTTTTAAGAAGTCAAAATGAATGCAAAATATCCATGATGAATCACATGTCAAGGTTTTCATTAGGGACAGGATCTGATGGGGCTGGGGTTAGGGCAAAGCAATTCCCTCTTTATTATTATTATTTTTTTGATGGTACGCGGGCCTCTCACTGTTGTGGCCTCTCCCGTTGCGGAGCACAGGCTCCGGACGCGCAGGCTCAGCGGCCATGGCTCACGGGCCCAGCCGCTCTGCGGCATGTGGGATCTTCCCAGACCGGGGCACGTACCCATGTCCCCGGCATCGGCAGGCGGACTCTCAACCACTGCGCCACCAGGGAAGCCCAGCAATCCCCTCTTTAATTGAAATTCTAATCTTCGGAGTTCCCTGGCAGTCCAGTGGTTAGGACTCTGAGCTTCCACTGCAGGGGGCGAGGGTTCGATCCCTGGTCGGGGAGCCAAGATCCCACAAGCCGTGTGGCACAGCCAAAAAAATAAATTTTTAAAAATCTTGACCATGGATTTTTTGGGGGGCATTTATTTTGATTTTTAGGACATATTGCTATGTTAAGATACAGCATAGCGATGACTGCATTTTCAATGCCCCCTTAAGTTCTGCGCTCAGGGCGGGTGCCCGGCTTTCCTCACCCTGGGCCGGCTCTGCCTGGGCCGCTTGCAGGCCGCACAAAGCAGAGAGGTGTGGCATCCTCAGGGGCAAAATGGCCCGAGGAGTGCAGGCAGGAGGGAGGTGAGCCTCCACGTGTGAGCACTACAGTTAACGAGGAGCCCTGCGTGGGCCAGGCCTGCGTCAGCGTCTGCAGTCCTCCTTAGGCCCCCTGGGAGTTCTCATCCCCATCTCGCAGGTATGGGACGTGAAATGAGCGCTCCAAGCCACACCCTGGGCTGCAGCAGGGACCCGGGTCCCAGGGACTCAGCCGGGCCGCCACCCCGATCAGCGGCCACCGCTCAAAGCCCTTTGGGACTCAGGGAGTGAGCACCCCGTGCCTGGAAGCATGAAAGCCTGGGCTGAGGGTGCTGTCGGGGGTGGTTGCTGGAGACTCTGACCCTGCTCAGACGTGGCTGACACGGGGGCTCGGGGCTGAAGGGGGGGGCATTAGCTCTGCTCACGGAGCCATGTGGGGGCTCTAGATGAAAGCCTGTCTCCCCTCCCGGGGCCGCTGCCGGGGGTGGGGGGGCCCAGGGCGGCACTGGCCAAACCAGAGGCCTTGAGGGGAAGCCCCAAAGGAAGATCCTAGAGGGAGGGAGAGCACACAGTCCCTCAGAGATGGGGAGGGAGCCCCAGCACCCTCTGGCTTCTCTGTGGCCCAGAGCGCTGCCATCCCAGTGCCATGGGCACTGGGTACCCTCTGGGACCTCCTGGCTGCAAAGGGCACACAGTGCCAGGAGGGCTGTGGGCTAAAGTGTGTCCCCAAAGACACATTCAAGTCCTAAGTCCTGATACCTGGGGCCTCATTTGGAAATAGGGTCACTGCAGATGTAACTAGTTAAGATGAGATTGTACTGGGGTGGGGTGGGGCCCTAAACGCAGTGACTGGTGTCTACACGAGAATGGGACATGCGCACACGCGGGGGAGGCCATGTGAAGAGGAGGCAGCGGCTGGGAGGATGCAGCCACAAGCCAAGGCCTCCAGGGATGCTGGAAACCACCAGAGGCCAGAAGAGACAGGGTGGACCCTCCCCGGAGCCTGTAGTGGGGGGGGGGGGTCTGCCGCACCTGGATCTCGGACTTCCGGCCTCCGGAACCGCGTGAGGACGCGTTTCTGCGGTTGCAAGCCCCCCAGTCGGTGGTACTTTGTGATGGCGGCCCCAGCGAGCGACTTCAGGGGATTCTGTCTCAGCCTCTGCTCTAGCCACCTCCACCCCGGACCCCCAAACCTCACAGCCGATCAAGCCCCGTGTCCTCGGGCCTCACACCCCACCCCCCTCCAGCTGTATGAAGCAGGCGTTCAGAGAGGCTCAGGGACGAAGCAGTGAAGCCGGGGGTCCAGAGCGAAGTGCCCCCCGCCTCAAACCAGCCCTCCCTCCATGTTCTCAGCGAGCCCCACGAAGGGTCCCAAGAGAATCCCATTTCAGCCATACTCCCAACAACGTCCAGCCACCGAGAAAGGTGTCCCGATGCCCTTTCCTCCCCAGAGCGGTCACGGAACCCGTGGAAATTAAACCACACGCGCTCAGACGAGCAGTGGGGCTGAGGAGAAGGTGGAAAGCGCCTGGCCTGAGAACGCGACCTGCTGAAACCTGTGGGATGCGGGCGCTGGGGGCAGGGAGTGACAGCTGCAGAGGGCGCATCGGGGAAGGTCCCAGATCCACGACCCGACTTGACACCTGAAGGAACGAGGACAGGAAGGGCAAGCGAAACCCAAAGCCCACAGGAGGAAGGAAATGACAGAGCCGGAGATAAATGAAACAGACCAGAGAAACCAGAGGGCGGCCTGAGAAACTGAAACTGGTCCTTTGAGAAGAGGGGTGATCCTGGCCTTTAGCCAGGACCAGAGCCAAGCGTGACCACTGAGCTCCTGGAAGTGGGAAGGGCTGTAGGAGGGTGCTGGGGACCAAGGTTGCCAGCGGATTAGGTAATCTACACGAAATGGACCACTTCCTGGAAAGGCGCACATTTCCAACCTGCTGGACAGCCCCCTTCGCCAACGGCCGGCACCACGCTTGGGAAGTCACAGAGTGTTATTTCCTCTGCAGGGAGATGAAAGGAACCCGCCCAGACATGGCAGAGCCTCTCAGAGGTGGACCTGGGATTTGAACTCGGGTTTCCTGGCTGGGAGCCCGGAGCTCGTTTCACGGTGACACAATTCCCAGTGTGTCATGTGCGCACGAAACACTCTGGCTTGTTTGTTCCTTTGCTCAAAAACAAGGGATTCCAAGCTCGTGAAGTAAGAGAAAACGCTACATACCTTTTTCAGTTTTTCCAAGAAGCAGCACTGTTTGACCCTGTTTAGAGAGAGAGAGAGGAAAAAAAAAAAAAATCACGGTTAAATATTTTTAA
The DNA here is from genome assembly GCF_059928025.1 of Delphinapterus leucas. NCBI lineage: Eukaryota > Metazoa > Chordata > Mammalia > Artiodactyla > Monodontidae > Delphinapterus > Delphinapterus leucas. The sequence goes on from NW_028322234.1 coordinate 18,137,251, forward strand.
CCTAATTAGCTCCAGCTTTTCTCAGAGAGATACTTGGCTGTCACCGAAAATGTGGCATTTGGTTTGGAACCGGCCGTGTCCTCCAGAGAAGGAATGGGGGTGCCTCTGGAGATTTCACTTTATTCTTTACAACCGATCCATTCAGGAGAGACAACTGTGTTTCTCTGGGGAGGGGGGAGTTGAGTTTTTGTCTGGAACTTGTATTATTCCATTTCAGGACACGGGGACCCCAAGCCTTGAAATGGAACCGAGCCTTGATGTGTCACGCTTGGGGTTTTTCCACGTCTGGTTTTCGGTTTTGATGGAAGCCACTTGCCGGGGCCAAAAAGGGAGAGGTGGAAAAAGCGATCTCGGGGCAAAGCAATTAACCCCGGGTGGAAGAGGTGACAGGTATACGGGGCCAGGAAGGCGAGGGATCTGAGGCTGGCCGCCTGGGGCCAGGAGGTCACCGGGAAAGTATGGAAGTCCCCGTGATCGGACCCCGGGGGCGGGGTGGGCTCTGGTACTTTGGAGCCGCTGGCCTTCCAGGGGATGGGACCCACTGCTCCAAGCGGAACCCTGGACGGAGTCCAGTCTCTGTCTGATGATTGATGCACACAGCAATGAGGGGCCCTGGGGCCGCCACGTCCAGCTGTCAGGGTGACCCTGAGGCTGGACGCCAGCCTCCACCCCACTCTCCACACTGCGGCGCCCGGGGAGGCACCCACCAAGGCCAGGAGGGAGAGGTGAGCGGTAACCCCGTCCCCTCCAGGCGGCCAGCACCAGCCTCCCATTTGTGGCTACGGAGGCCTGTCCTCTGCTGCGGGGCTACACGTCCTGCTCGGCCATAAGGATGCCTCAGCCTGTGCTCTGGGGGCGGGGACCCCCGGCAGCTGCTGGGCCACTGACCACAGTTCACAAGCCAGCAGCTAGACCACCCTCGAGTTCTAGGCAGGCCCTTGCTTGGGGCCCATCCCACTGTGGGCTTGCTGTGGGGAGGTCAAGAGAAGCCCCTGCCCAGTGCAGGCCAGGCTTCCTGAGCTGCGGGGCCTGCCTCGGGCGAGGCTGTTTCCCTCCAGGTCCCCTTCGGTCTCGGAGAGCCGGCCCCTCTTCCTTCACAAACATTAGCTCCTTCCACAAACCTACAGGGTTTTTTTCCACCTACACAAAGGGACATGCTGCTGCTGCCACTCCAGGGCCAGCGCCGAGGGCCACCGAGCCTTTCTCACTGGCCCTGGGCCCCAGGGGGCTGGCATCAGATACCACGGGGCGGGGCGGGGGGGGGCAGTGGGGGAAGACCCAGCCGAGTCTCAGCCACAGGAAGGAGATGGCTGGGGCAGCTTTCACTATTTCTCTTGGCCACACCGCGTGGCACGCGGGATCTTAGTTCCCTGACGAGGGATCGAACCTTCACTCCCTGCAGTGGAAGCTCGGAGTCCTAACCACTGGACCTCCAGGGAAGTCCCTGGGGCAGCTTTCTCTAAAGCAGGGCTTCTGCCCCCCGGCACTGTTGACATCGGGGCGTCCTGGGCACCGTGGGGTGTGAAGCCGTGTCCCTGACCCCACCCCCTCGATGCCAGCAGCCCCCCAGTCCTGATAGCCACAGATGTCCCCAGACAGGGCTCAGTGTCCTCTGAAGGCAGAGTCACCCCCAGGTGAGGCCCCTGTCTTAAGGAAGTGCTGGGTGAGACACACAGACACAGAGTAAGGCATCTGGCAGGGGGCGCTCTTGCCCTGGTCCCTTGAGGCGGGGGAACCCCAGCTCCTGCTAAAGGTCAACACTGGGCTCCCGGGGGCTTGGAGGGGGAGACACACCTTTGCTGGGCTGAGTGTGCTGGGGCACCGGGGTGTCGGGGCGCAAAGGCGGCACCTCAGCACCAGCCCATGCTCCCGGCGAGGGCTGGGCCCGCCTGCTGTGTGGATGCCAACAGGCCTGCGTGGGAACGGGCCACGGAAAGTGTTCTATAGGGTCAAGCCTCGATACCTTCGGATTCTGTACTTGGGAATTCACCTACTGGCTAGATTGTATTTGTAACCCCCAGATTGATACTTGGGGGTGGGTGTGTGCAGTCATTAGAGGACATAGGCAGAGCAGTGAAACATTCGAGTCACCCACAACCATCTTCCCAACTGAAGTGGAACCGGGTGGTAACCAGGGTCCTTTTCACCATTTAGGGCTATGTTTTGGGCATTTTGGGGATTTTGGCGGTTGATTCTGCCTCTAAAATGGCCCCCCAGTGTAGAGTTGAAGTGCCGGCCAGCGTCCCAAGTGCAGGAGGGCGGTGTCGTACTCATGGGGACAGTACGTGTGTTAGATGAGCTTTGTTCAGGCCAGGGTTACAGCCCCGCCGTGAATGAATCAACAACTGCCATCAGACTAGGCGCCTTTAAACAGAAACGCACATCACACGAGTGTGAGTGGGAATCGGGCGTGACAATGGGGTGACGGAGGCTCATGAGATCCTGGCCCTGTGTGTCCCCAGGAGTGGTGGTGCGGTGTTCACTAATTCAGTGTTTGCGGCGACTTTATGGCCCAGAACCGCTGCCAATGACAAGAATCAACTCTATACATATTTTCTCTTCTTTATGACCATGAAAGGAACACAACTGCATTTTCCCAAATCTAGAAATCACATGAAATAACAAAAAATCATCCATAATCCCACCACCTGGATTTTTCACGGCACATACACATACCTGTCCATTTTTACAAATTCAGGTCCTACGTGCCATTTGATCACCTGCCTTTACAATTTTTCTTAATTTGCTTACTATCTATCACATTGTGAGGGGAACAACTATTTTCCCATGCCGTCACAAATTCTTCTAACTGATTTTGGAATGATTTTAGATGGACAGAAAAGTGACAAAAACAGCACAGAGGGTTTGCACGTGCCCTCAGCCAGCTCCTCTTAAGGTCGGCATCTCATCAAAATGAAGAAATGGACCCAGGCGCCTTACTCTGAATTCAACTCCAGGCTTTATGTGGGTTTCACCATTACTCCACCCCGCCAAACAATGTCTGTTCTGTTCCGGGGTCCCGTCCAGGATACTAATGCTGCATGGGCACCAAGCTATGGTTCTTGGATTCAGACACCTGTTATTGTCCCGCACTTTTTTTTTTTTTTTTTTGGCCACGCAGCACAGCTTGCAGGATCTTAGTTCCATGACCAGGGACTGAACCCGGGCCCTTGGCACTGAAAGCGCAGAGTCCTAACCACTGGACCACCAGGGAGTTCCTGCCACACTCTTTTATTAAAGTAGGACATGCCTACAGAAGAGTGTACAGTTTGCTCACATACAGACCATGCATTTAAAAAGTGTGTGCACCTGAGTCACCATGACCTGCATCAAGACGTAGAACATTTCCAAGACCCCCGAAGGCATCCCAGGGCCTCCTCCTGCAGTGAATCACTATTCCGATGGAATGATTTATTTTATTATCATCATTTTCATGATCATGGCCGTCCTGACTTTCACTCGTGAGGATGGGAAAGAGGGTACAGATTCCGATTGCAGGATGAGCTGTTTAGGTGAGAAGAACTTCCTAGAAGATTTTAGAACGTTCTAGAAGACAGCCAGCCAGCATCTGCTCAGAGGGGGTGAAGAGTTGGTCTTTCTGGCCCAGCTGAGGTGCAGGGAGGGGATTTTAAGCGAGCTCTGGCCCTGGCTCGGGGTGTTGATCTGGACGTCGGCCCACTGGCTCTCTGAACCCTGATGCCCTGTCTGTAACATGAGGACCCACGGCATCACTCTCGGGGTCACGGTGAGGATGAAACAAGACAAAGACGGTGCCTAGCACTGCAGGAGGTGCGAACTAAGGCAACGATGATAAAAATAACCCGACGGATATGACACGTGATACATGGGCACACCTCGTTTTATCGCGCTTCACGGATATTGCGTTCTTTACAAATTGCAGGTTTGGGGCAACACGTTCCCGCAAGGAATAAAGAGTGTGCTGAGTCCAAAGAAGCGGGTTTGGAGATGGAAGAATCTCCTCCTGGTGAGGATGCTGGGGAGACTGTTGAAATGACAACAAAGGACTGAGGATAGGACATAGACTTAGTTGACAAAGGGTTTTAGGGCATTGACTCCACCTGTGAAGGAAGTTCTGCGGATAAAATGCCATCAAACCGTATTGGACGCCATGGAGAAACCGTTCGTGAGAGGAAGAGGCCACCGATTCGGCAGACTTCATTCTTACCTTATTTTAAGAAATGGCCATGGCCGCCCCGTCCACAGCATGGGGACAGGACCTGCCACCAGCAAAAAGATTATGACTCGCTGAAGGCTCAGATGATGGTTAGCGGGGTTTTATTTAGCAATAAAATATTTCTTTAATGGTATTTTTTTATTTTTAAATTTTCTGGCCGCATCACACGGCAGGTGGGATCTTAGTTCCCCGACCAGGGATGGAACCTGGGCCCCCTGCACTGAAAGCACGGAGTCTTAACCACTGGACCGTCAGGGAAGTCCCCAAAGTATTTTTTAACTGAACGAAACCCGAATTATTAGATGTAGCAGCTGTGGCTCCAGGATCAAGGGCTGAGTGGCCTGGGTCAAGCGGAAAGGCCTTGGGTCCTGGGCTGACACGGGTACAGCTGAGGAGGCCTGGCTCACTAGGTCCCTTCTGATTTTATCCTCATTTCCTGGAGGGCGGAGCCTGGGTGGGGGGATGGGGCTGGGCTGGGGTCATCACACTCGCTGAGTGTTTATTACGGGTCAGAAGTTGAATTTCCCTTCTTTCTCCTGAGAAAGGTGTTAACGGCTGCTTTGCAGACCCGGCTGGCAGGGTCCCTGGTGCTTCTGGAGACACATGCAGCTCCATGGCTCACCCATGAGACAGAGGGAGGAAAATTCCGGAACCCCTGACTCTGTGCTTTTTCATTAGCAAGGCCCTGCTTTACATGCAGGACACGGGGGAGGTCTTCACGTGTGTGTGTGTGTGTGTGTGTGTGTGTGTGTGTGTGTGTAGCTGGGGGAGTGGGTCACTAGGGCAGGGGTCTCTCCTAGGGTAGTTCTGCCCCCAGGGGACACTGGGCGGTGCTTGGGGACATCTGTGGTTGGTACTCTGGGGAGCTCCTGGCATCAAGTGGATGGGGACAGGGATGCTGCTCCACACCCCGCAGCACCCAGGACGGCCCCCCCCCAGAGGATGCCCGGCTGATGTCAGCAGGGCTGGATGGGGGGGGGTCGGTGGGGGACCGGGTCCTGTTCTCTGCACAACCCTGTCCTTGCCCAGGACTCCCGGCTCCACCTCTGGGTGCCTTTGCCCAAGCTCTTGTCCTTGCTGGTCTCAGCTCAGCTGTTCAATTGCCAAGGGCTTCTCCGAGAAGGATTCAAAAATAGATCATCTACTTTTTTTTTTTTTTTTAAATCTCAGAGGTGCCTGAGAGCACAGCGCCCGGCAGAGGAAGCTGCCTAGGCAGTGAAAGAAACCAGAAGTGCTTCTTGTTGATTTTCACCAGCTCTTCTGGGGAGACTGTAGGGTAATCCCCTTCCTCAGGCACTTCTCTTAGAAGTTACTCTGCATTCTGCTTCTCAGAAGGAAACTGGGCTCCCGGGCGAGCACTCATGCCCTCCACCCACTCGGGGCTTTGAAGCAAAAATCCAACGGATTCGGAAGGTTCACATCAGACCAGGTACCCTGGGGGCCCACGATGCCCCAGAGCAGCTGCCATGGCCCCCTCGTGCCCTCAGCCTGTCCTCGGCTCAAAAGGGGGGGGCCCAACTTGTCACAGCTGCAGGGAGACACACCTACAGCTGATTTTTTAAAAATGACCAATAAACATTATATATATATTTTTTCAGTTGAAAGCTATCCTCACCTTCAGTATTTACGACAGGGATTCTCTCCATCGGCCCTGCTGACGTTGGGGCCCCGGGTCACTCTGTGGGGGGCCGTCCCGGGCACTGTGGGGGGCTCAGCAGCATCCCTGCTCCCACCCCCTCGATGCCAGGAGCCCCCCAGTCATGAAAACCACAGATGTCCCCAGACATGGCCCAGTGTCCCCTGGGGGGCAGAGCTCCACTGAGCAAAGTTCCTGCTCTAGGATTATTGAGTTAACGTCTTTAAATCCCTTCAGTGGATTCATTTCAAGTAAGAATTTTTATTTCATTTCATTTCATTTGCTGTGCCGCACAGCTTTTGGGATCTTAGCTCCCCGACCAGGGATCGAACCCGTGCCCCCTGCAGTGGAAGCTTGGAGTCCTAACCACTGGACCGCCAGGGAATTCCCTCAAGTAGGAATTTTTAATACAACTGTTTACTCTCAACTTACTTTTTTTTTTTTTGTGGTACGCGGGCCTCTTACTGTTGTGGCCTCTCCCGTTGCGGAGCACAGGCTCTGGACGCGCAGGCTCAGTGGCCATGGCCCACGGGCCCAGCCGCTCCACGGCATGTGGGATCTTCCTGGACCGGGGCACGAACCTGTGTCCCCTGCATCGGCAGGCGGACTCTCAACCACTGTGCCACCAGGGAAGCCCTCAACTTACTTTTTTTTTTTTTTTTTAACATCTTTATTGGGGTATAGTTGCTTTACAATGGTTCAACTTACTTTTTAAAAATGTATTTGTATTGAACGTAGGTGTACATATAGCTGATTCACTCTGTTATACAGCAGAAACTAACACAACATTGCAAAGCAATTATACTCCAATAAAGATGTTAAAAAAATGTATTTGTATTGAGACATAATTGACACACAACCCTGTGTGAGCTTCAGGTGTTCCTGTGTCAGTCTGATACATTTATTTATTGCAACATGATTACCACCTTAACTGTCCACTGAGTTAAACGTTTCTACCTACCCTCCCATCCTTCCCTGGACCAAGAAGGATTTGAGGCGCTTCCACAAGGGCAAACAACAAGTCATCAAGGCAATGACGGTGGTAGCTGGCGTGGGAGGGGAAATGGCAGGAAGAAATAAAAGGAAAGGTTGCAAAGTGGGGTGACCGTTCTCTGGAAAGATCGTCTGGTGTTCGTTTTTAGTTTGGGTACTTTTTGCCTAAACAAAAATAATGTTCACTGGTTATAGCGGGTCCGATACTGCCCCTCAAATATCCATGTCGTGCCCCCTGCGTCCCGTCCCCCCACCCCCCGCCAGAGCTTCCTGGATTCAGGGTGGGCCTTACACCCAATAGCTGGTGTCTTTATCGGAGAAAGTGGAGTGGGGGTGGGATTTGATACTCAGACACACAGGGAGAGGCCTCGTGAAGACGGACGCAGAGACTGGGGTGATGCGGCCACGAGCTGAGGACAATGCAGCCCCAGAAGCTGGAAGAGGCAGGAAGGGTCCCCCTCTGGAGCCTCTGGAGGGAGCACAGCCCTGTGACACCCTGAGCTTGGACTTCGGGCCTGCAGAATGTGTGAGAATAAATGTCTGGTTTGAGCCATGCAGTTTGCGGCCCTTTGTTACAGCAGTCTCAGGAAATTAAAAAAAAAAAAAAAAAGTCTCTAGATGCACGTCCCTGCAGCTGTGAGAGCTGGGACCTTGAGTGACAAGGGCTCCCCTCCCACCGCTGGACTGACTGGCTCTGGGCATTTGGGGGAGTACAGAGAAGGCACCCCAAACCCCCTTGAGATGCCTGCACCTTGCAGGGTTGATACATCCAGGGTATTTGCATGGGAGAAATGGTCTGTGGATTCCCTGCCTCTGGGACTATATCCATGGGAACACAGACATCTGGGATTAGGAACCAGTTACCCAGGGTTCCCAAGCTTTGGAACCCTCTGGAGGGGCCACTGCGGTCTGCCCGGGGCGGGGGGCGGGGAACTGTGGCAGCTGGCCTGGGTGTGGCCGGTTGCAGAGGCCCCTGGCGACTCCACCGGGCAGCCAGGGCGGGACCCCCGGGTGAGGCCGGCCCGCACCCACAGGAAAGGGAGGCCCAGGCTTTCCACGGGTTCAATGCTCCCGGAAGGCGAGGGTGGGGTAATGAGTCCACATGTTTAATGATGGTAGGAAACAGAAATAGAAGATCACATTCCCGCCAGTGGGGAACTTTCTGTTCCGCAGGAGGAAAGTAGAGGGAGGGGTTCTCAAGATGCATAAATAGACGATCACAGTGTGTCATTTAAGTGCTACATATCAACACACTTTTTTCTATAAAAGGCCAGATAGTAAATATTTCAGTCTCTGTGGCAAAGATTCAACTCAGTAGCCGCCGTAGACAACATGTCATGGGCGTGCTGTATGCCAGTAAAACTTTATTTGCAACAACAGGCAGAGGGCCAGATTCCACCCCCTTGGCTGTAGTTTGCAGAACCCTGAGCTGGAGGGATGAACAGCCTCTGAGGTTAAGGAATGGCAGCTCCTCCAAAGGTTAAAAGCATTACCCTCTGACCCTGCAGTTCCACTCCTACGTATGTACCCAAGGGACATGAAAACACACGTCCACACAGAAAAGTGTGCACTAATGTCCAAAGCAGCATCATCCATAATAGGCAAAAACTGGACATGACCCAAATGTCCATCACTGGGTGATGGATAAACAATGTGGTCCCACCACACGCGGGAGCATCACTCAGCCACGCAAGGGGGTGAAGCACTGACACTCGCTACAACATGGATGGACCCTGAGAACACAATGCTCAGTGAGAGAAGCCAGACACAGAAGGACCCACAGTGTGTGATTCCATTGATGGGAAACGTCCAGAACAGGCAGATTCGCAGACATAGAAAGTGAATTCATAGTTGCCTGGGGCTGGGGAAGACTGAATGGGGTATAGGGTTATTTGCGGGGGGGTGATGAAAATATTCTGGAATTAGGTAGTGGCCATAATTGTACAACCTTATGAATGTACCAAAAACACTGAATTGCATATTTTAAATAGGTGAATTTTATGGTATGTGAATTATAGCTCAATCTTTTTTTTTTTTTTTTAAAAATGGAGTTAAGTACAACAAGCTTCCTACAGTAGACAGTGTCCAGGCCCAGAGCTTAAGGTTGGGTAAACCCTGGTGGGAGGCCCCGGCTGGATGATACCCCGAGTTCAGGCCAGGATGTGGGAGGTCAGAGCAGAGTGGATGGGGGGCCAGTGGCCAGAGCCAGGCAGGTGTGGTCCAAAATGGACCCGCGTGCTGTGTGGAGAGTTTGGGCCTCTTCCTGGGGCCGAAGGAAGTTTCCACACAGGCAGTGATGGGTCCAGGGTGGAAGGAACAAAAGCAGGGCCTCACTATGACTTTCAAGGTCCCTCTCCATAAAAAAATATTGAACATACTTCACGACCACATTGGTGTAAAGATGGACACCATCCAGGCTGGATCAGTATATTCATGGTTTTCTTCTGATGTTAAACTAAAGCATTCTCGTGGGCTTCATGGATAAGCAGACCTGGAGACCAGGTGGAAACAGCCCGGATGAGAACCCTGAGGGGCGTGGACGGAGGATGTGATGGGGATGAAGAGGAATTTAAGTGGCTGGGAACGTGGGGGAGGAATCGAGGACGATCTGAGGTTCAGGGGGGCCCTCTGCACCCAAACTAAAGAGCGGGCTGTGGGGGAGGGAAGAGGCAGGCCTGAGACTGGGGAGATGGGGGTGCCTGCTCTCCAAGCAGCAGCAAGGCCAGCACCAGACACATCCATCTTTCCGAGAAGTCACTGAAGCCAGAGGAGCAGAGCCTGGCCTTCGAGCAGGACGCGTTCTCTGTGACCTGGCACTCGGCCCAGCCGGCCTCCGAGGCCCTCCGTCCAGCTTCTGAGAGCACGGGGGAGCCGCGGAGACAGGGGCTCCTGGTGAGGAGGAGATCGGCGCCAGCCCCTGCAGAATGTGTTTGGTTTGAGAGTGGGTGCTTTCCCGTGACCCTCTGCGGCCTTTCACTGTCCCCCTGCCCAGGCCCCACCGCCATCGCCCGACACTTGCTGAGCCCGGGCACTTCTCTCCAGATTCGGAGCAGACACTTGGAGGAAGCACACACCCTGGCATGGGGCACATCGTGTCTCCCCCAATTCAGATGTGGCAGCCCTAACCCCAGGCCTCAGAATGCGACCTGATTTGGAGAGAGGGTTGTTGCAGGGGTAATTAGTGAAGATGGGGTCACGCCAGAGCGGTGGCGCCTAATCCAACATGACTGGTGTCCTTATGAGAGGGGACGCTTAGACACAAATACGCACACAAGGCGAAGGCCACGTGAAGACAGAGGCAGAGAGTGGCTGAGGCGTGTACAGGCCGAGGGCGGCCGGCCACACCAGAAGCTGGGAGAGAGCCTAGGAGAGAGCCTGGGACAGACCCTCCCTCGCGTCCTGAGACGTAACCAGCCCTCCCGACACCTTGATCCTGGACTTTGGTCTCCAGGGCTGGGAGAGGATACACTTCTGTTGTGTGGAACTTTGTTACAGCCACCCTGGGAACTCACACACACCCCCGGCTGTTGGCTTCGTCTGACTCGGTGGGGAAGGGCCGGCGACAAGAGACCAGAATTTGGGGCTCGGCAACCCCTGCCCCTGCGGCGACCTCTCCCGAACCCTCGCCCGCCCACTGCTAAAGGTCTAAATGGAGGTTGTAAAGCAGAGCTGGCAACCCTTTCCTGTAAAGCCCCTGGAGTCAGTCCTGTCCCAGCTGCTCACTGCGCCCTGCAGCAGGAAAGCGGTCGGACAACGTGTAGATGGATGGACCTGCCCGCGTGCCAACACAATTTTATTTACAAAACACGCCATCACCCTGGGCTGTGGTTTGCGACCCCTGGTCTGGAAGCTCCATCTGTTCAAGTTACATGTTGATGGTGATCCTGTCTGTGGAGATTTTCCCTGAGACACAATTCGCCTTTTCCATCAGCTGATCCGTGTCTCCTCTGGGGTCTTCTGTTTCGCCTTGTTTACATGTCTTCGGTGGCTTCTGAGCTACAGTGGCCGCCGGTCCAGGGGGAGACCTTCCAAGCTCCAGGCAGAGGAGCAAGGGGCCCAGAGGGGAGACCACCAGGCAGCGCCGTGCGAGTGGAGCCCAGCATTGGCCCTGGGTGACGGGAGAGTCCCGCATCCTTTCCGGGACGCCGCTCAGATGCGCAGAGTGAAGGGAAGGACCTGGGGACCAGCATCCACAGAGCTGGTCTGGGAACCACCCTCATGACGCAGGGCAGGCGCGGATGGTGGGTTTACCCACGCAGACACCCACCCACATACACACACACATACACACAAACCCCGCATGCACATATACACACGCACACACACACAACCCCCACATACACACATGCACACACGCACATATGCACACATACAAATACACAGACACATACGCACAAACACATGCATACACATACAAATACACACCCACGCACATACACAACCCTCAAACACAGAAACACATACGCACATACACACACATACAAATACACACAAACACACATACAAATATACATATACACATACAAATACACATAAAAACACACAATAAAACACATATACACAAATACACAGAGATACACATACACAAAACACTCATATGTATATACAAATACACACACACAAACACAACTCATCAGTGGGAGAAACTGAAAAGCCTGGTAGAATCCAGTAAACACAGAATTAAGTCTAACTGTCTGACTAACTGGGGGATAATAATGGCTACAAAACAGATCGTAATTGTCCAAATTCTTGAAGAACAAGCACGTACGATGATGCATAGTTTTTTTGTGTGTGTTTTTTTAAAAAATATTTATTTATTTATTTTTGGCTGCGTTGGGTCTTCGTTGCTGCGCGTGGGCTTTCTCTAGTTGCGGCGAGCGGGGGCTACTCTTCGTTGCAGTGCACGGGTTTCTCATGGCGGTGGCTTCTCTTGTTGCAGAGCACAGGCTCTAGGCGCACGGGCTTCAGTAGCTGTGGCGCGTGGGCTCAGTAGTTGTGGCTCACAGGCTTTGTTGCTCCGCAGCACGTGGGATCTTCCCGGACCAGGGCTGGAACCCATGTCCCTTGCATTGGCAGGCGGATTCTTAACCACTGCACGACCAGGGAAGTCCCATAGTTTGTTGATATGATACTAGATCAGGGTCACCCCCTTGGCCCTGTTGACACTGGGCCGGGTCCTCTTCTCTGGGGGGCTGTCCTGGGCTCCGTGGGGTGTGGAGCAGCCTCCCCGGCCCCACCCCCTTGATGCCAGGGGCACCCTAGGCACGAATCCGTTTTCCGTCCGTGTGGATTTGCCAGTTGTGGTCATTTCTGCTGGAGATTTAAACCGGTACAGCTCCTGCCAATGACCCAATTTGGCAGTTAAATACAGAAAGCCTGTTCTTCTTGAGCCAGCATCATTCTGCAAAGCCTAAAACATGTGCTCCCTGCCTTTGCCAAGCAGCAGAATACTACATGGCTGTGAAAAAGAATGAGGCAGGTCTCCAGGTACTGATGTGGAGAGTTCCTGTAGAGGATTAAGTTGGGTCAAAAGGAGTGGACTTCCTCGATTGAATGGACACTGTGTGGGTCACAGCTCTGGGTGCCCCTCCGCCACGAGTTATGTGCTGATGGAGGCCAGGTGGGTCAGAGGGACATGACCCGAAGACACACACACCTTGTCTGGGCCCCGTGTCCTTGGTCACGCTGCTTCTCTGCTCTCTGCAGAGAAACATCTAAACACGGAATTGATCCTCACCTCCCATGGTGTTGTGTCTCGAAGAAGCTGGAAAAACACTGCATGAATGTGACAGACCTCGAGAGACAGAGACCAGAGACCGGCTGTTGAAAGAGGCTGAGGCCCCGAGTTCAGCCCCGAGGAGCCGGGACAGCCCGAGATTGAAGATGCCTCATCTCACCGCCACGCCTGGGTCTTCCGGGAGCCGTCACACCTATGTTGGGCAGAGTCCAGGTAAACCTACCTGGCTTCTCCCCACCCTGCCCCCACTGTGGTCTGCCCACCACCTGTCTTGGATGCTCAATGTACCTGCACCTGGTCATCCCACCCTAAGCTCAACAGCATGGTCCACCATGGACATATGTTGGTGTCTGCCAAGCCGGAGCCTGAGCGTTCCCTCCAGGAAAGCCTGCTTTCTGTTTAAATTTTAAAAATTAATTCTGCGAGGCCAGGGGCTCAAGCAAAGGCTCAGGGTTAGGAGTGTGCAGAGAGACGTGGGTGCTGGGGAGGAGAGCAGCCTCCCAGCGAGCGGGGGCTACAGCGAGCGGGGGCTACTTCTCGTGCGGTGCGCAGGCTTCTCATTGCGGTGGCTTCTCTTGCTGTGGGGCACGGGCTCTAGGCACGCAGGCCTCAGTAGTTGTGGCTTGTAGGCTCAGTAGTTGTGATGCACGGGCTCAGTAGTTGTGGCTCACGGGCTTAGTTGCTCCGTGGTATGTGGGATCTTCCCGGACCAGGGCTTGAACCCATGTCCCCTGAAGTGGCAGGCAGATTCTTAACCACTGCGCCAGCAGGGAAGTCCTATGCTTAATTCCTTTAAAAAATTTGTATTTACTTTATTTACTTTATTATTATTATTATTATTATTAATTTTGGCCACACTGTGAAGCATGCAGGATCTTAGTTCCTTGACCGGGGATGGAATCCGTGCCCCCTGCAGTGGCGGCGCGGAGTCTTAACCCCTGGACCACCGGGAAGTCCCTGTATGCTTAATTCTTTAAGGAACCACCAGACTGTTCTCCATAGCGGCTGCCCTATTCTCATTCCCATCAACAGTGAACGTTTCACTTTCTCCACATCAATACCTGTTCTAAGCCCCATTCTTATCTGAACCTCACTATCCCCATCTATTAAATGGGCTCATGGCTCCTCCCACAGGCCTGCTGGGTGACCCCATGAAAGACGCTATTTAGGGGACTTCCCTGGTGGTCCAGTGGTTAGGACTCTGTGTTTCCAATGCAGGGGGCTGGGGTTCGATCCCTGGTCAGGGAACTAGATCCTGCATGCTGCAAGTAAGATCTCGCATGCTGCAACTAAGAGCCTGTGTGCTGCAACTAAGAGCCTGCGTGCTGCAACCAAGACCCAGCACGGCCAAATAAATAAATATTTAAAAGAAAGAAAGAAAGAAAGAAAGACAGTGTTTGGATGTCATGCTTTGTTTTGCTTTGGGGGGGACAACGTTTGTCCCTGGGCTGTCGGGGAACCAGTGAAGAAACACTGGTTGGGTTGTTGTGCGTGTGTGCGCGCACACGCGCGTGTTTGCCACCCCTGGGAATTCGTCTGGAGAGCTGCTGGGAGATGAACAGCCCAGGAGAAGGGACGCCGCCCTCATGCACGCACGCACACGCAGACACTCAGATCCACGTCGCATGCACGCATGTTCCCAGAGCAGGGGTCGCGGGGCTGATGGCCACCAAGACTGAGTTTCCCAACCCACGGTGGGGCCGCCTCAGATGACGTGCAGATGTGCGGCCTGGGAGGGCCTGGGAGCCCGGCAATAAAAACAAACACACCGGGGCCGCGTCCAGCAGCGAGCTCCGTCCCGGCCTGCACGTGGGGTGCTGGGAGTCTGCACGGGGTGGGGTTGGCCCCTTCCTGCTAGGCCACCGTGGCTCCCAGACACGTGCAGAGCCCGGGGTGGGGGGGACAGGGTCAGCAGCATGGGAGGGGCAGGGGCTAAAAGCAGCTGCCAGCCAGCCTCAGACATCTGGAAATCAGGCAGCCTGGGCACTCCTTTTGTTCTGAGCTCACTGACTCTGCATACAGTCACCCGGGCCCCCCGTCACATGTGCAAAGCTCTGTAGGCTCTGTGTTTCCTCTGCAGGCTCGCAGGCTGGGGCACCAGGGCAGCAGATTTGTTTTCTATGCTGAGCAACAAATCACCACCATCTAGTATCTCAGGGTTTGGGGGGTCAGGACTCAGGGCACAGCTAAGCTGGGACTGGGCCCCTGAGGCTGTAATCCAGGTAGGGCTGGGGCTGCCATCTCATCAGAACCTCGACTGGGGAAGGGCCCACCTCCGAGCTCCCTCAGGCTGTTGCTACACTGGCCTCCCCATAGCTGCAGGACTGGGGTCCCTGCTTTCGGCGCTCGGCTCCCACAGGCTGCCCTTTGGTCCTGGCCACGTGGGCCCCCTCCACACACCCTCTCATATGTGGCAACTGACCTCTTCGAGGCTGGCCAGGGAGGGTATCGAGGAGAGCCTGCTGAATGGGAGTCTTACAGGACATAACCCACCCATGTCCGTGACGTCTGTCACCTCTGCCACCTTCTCCTGGTTAGAAGCAGTCACAGGTCTCACGCACACTCAGGGAGAGGGGATTATGCAAGACCTGGTACCAGAAGGAGAGGGTGGAGATCACTGAATAAAGTCAGCACGTGCCTGAGACCATCCCCCTGGGCCCCGGAGCTGAGAAAAGACAGAGAACGTTCAAGGTTGCCTGAGGCAGCTGTGCTGGGGCTCCGAGACGGAGATGCCTGCCGGGTGCGCCCTAAAGCGGGGAGGGGCCTTCCAGCAGCGGATCTGGCTGTTACACGTATTATATGTAACACACGTATACACACACACGCATACACATATACACGTATGTAATATACTGTCTGCATGTGTTATATATTTATATGTATATATTATATACTTATGCATGCATATTATATATATATATATATATATATATATTTTTTTTTTTTTTTTTTTGCGGTACGCCGGCCTCTCACTGCTGTGGCCTCTCCCGTTGTGGAGCACACGCTCCGGACGCGCAGGCTCAGCGGCCATGGCTCACGGGCCCAGCCGCTCCGCGGCACGTGGGATCTTCCCGGACTGGGGCACGAACCCGTGTCCCCAGCATCAGCAGGCGGACTCTCAACCACTGCACCACCAGGGAAGCCCTATATACTTATATTTATCAACAAATCAAAAAGGAGAAGTAGAGCGTTCTCACACAAAGTGTATGGTGTTCATAAGCAGCACTACCACAGCACAGAGAAGATTTTTAGAGATGAGGCTCTGAGACTAACTGAGATTCAGCTGGGCCCAAGCCCCTCCGTAGCCCGGGACCCTCGGAGAAGCCGGTGCCAGAACTGGAGCGCCGAGGGCGGCCCCGTGGGGACTCGCCCCCTACTCGATTTCATAAAGAGGTTTGTGTTTTTCTATTGGATTGGACGGTCACCTCAATTCTTTGTGGAACGAGGCAGAATATGAATAACTCAAGAAACTGTGCTCCGGGCGCGGGTAACAGACGCCCATCCTGCAGGCTGAGGACTGCTCACTTGGTGAAGGGCAGCCTTGGCTACCGTGCTCCAGGATCCGGGGGACCTGGATGCAGAAGCACCTGCTTGCTGTGCCTTCGGACCCCTTGGCGCTGCTGAGCCGGGCCGGGTCCTTCTCTGTTGGGGACCCGTCCTGGGTTAGGGTGCCACGGGTAAGGGTCAGCATCCCTGTCCCCACCCCACCCCCCCAGGAATCATCCGGCCCCCGTGTCCACGGTGTTAGGTGTAGAAAGGGGTACAGCAAGGCCTGGAACCCCTGTCTGCTGCCTCCCGGGTCAGGGGTGTGGACCCAGCCTGACCTGACCCCTCTGCATGGAAAACCACCAGCCCTGGCCGGCCGCCAGCACTGCTTGTCTGCGAAGGGCCAGGAAATGGCTGGGAGGGACGGTGAAATGGACAAACATCCCGAGGTTGCAAACTGCTCCTCTTCCCCAACCCTGGCCCGCACAGCCTGCCTACTCTGGAGGGACCCCTACTCCTGGGGTCCTGCCCCTTCCTGGACAGGTCCAGAGGCAGGGGCCCGGGAGGTGGCTGCCCGGATGCACCTGACACGTGTCACGTTAACCAGAGCAAAAGAGGCAGCTCCCAGGCCTCCCGCCCTCCCGGGCCTTGGGTCACGATCCTGCAGAGGGGTGGCCAGGTGGGCACCCAGAGCTCTGGCTGGTGACTCACCCGGGACACCGCGGGGGCTGGTTCTGGGAGCCGGGCGCCCAGGGAGAAGGGAAAGTGGGAAAGTCACAGCGTGGACATGGGGCAGGAACCGGACAGTGGGGCTCAGGGCTGGGACCTGAGCACACAAGTGGTTCCACTGGGGGTGTTGGAAGCGTTTGCCCGCAGGTCTGGAAGTGTCTGTGGTGACAAGAGGGGAGACGGGCATCTGGTCACCTCCTCAGTGACACGCAAGGACAGGCCACCCATCTGAGGGGCCTCGCAGAACCAAGGAGAGAGGGCAAAGCATGCTTTTCTAGTCACCAAACAAGCAAAGGACAGTCATAAGTCCCAACTCCTCAGTAACCGTGTGTGTGAGTTTCCTGGGGCGGCCATAACAAATACCACCTGTTAGTGGCTTAAAGCCGCACATGCTGATTTTCTCATGGTTCTGGAGGTCAGAAGTCCTAAAATCCAGACATGGGCAGGGCTGGTCCTTCCGGAGGCTCCAGGGGAGCATCGGTTCCCGCCTTTTCCAGCTTCCAGAGGCGCCGCATCCCTGGCTCGCGGCCCCTCCTGCATCCTCACAGCCAGCAGCGCAGCATCTCCCATCTCTCTGCCTCTGACCCTCCCGCCTCCCTCTTATAAGGACCCTGCGATGACGCTGGGCCCACCGGGAATCCAGGGTCATCCCCATCTCAGGGGCCTTAACCACACCTGCAAAGTCCCCTCTGCCCTGTGAGGTGATACGTCCACAGGTTCTGGTGATAAGGACATGGATGTCTCTGGGGACCATTATTCTGCTGGCCACACACACTGTTCTAAAAGAATTCTTAAAAAACGATCACCCATGATTAAATCAAGCTGTTTTAATAACTGGTGTGGTTTGCAGGGAGGCTGGGTGGTGGTGGTGTGCTCCTCAGACCTCCGGGCAGCCTGGGGTCCCAGGATGTGCTAACACCGACTGGCCCTGTGGGCTCAGGCCCTGGAGTCCATCACTACCTGTCCTGGCTTGCTGAGCTGTAATGCTCCTGCTCCTTATATGCTCTCATGGGTGAGGATGGGGTTACGGGTTGAACTGAGTCCCCCCACAAATTCCTATGTTGAATCCTAACCCCCAATGTGATGGTATCAGGAGGTGGGGCCTTTGGGAGGTGCCTAGGTCATGAGGGTGGGGTCCTCATGAATGAGATTAGTGCCCTTATAAAGGGACTCTGGAGAGTGCCCTGCCCTTCTGCTACATGAGGACACAGCGAGAAGCCGGATGACTGTGAACCAGGAATCAGCTCTCAAGAGATGTGGAATCTGCCGGTACTTTGATCTTGGACTTTCTAGCCTCCAGTACCGTGAGGAATAAACGCTGCTGTGCATAAGCCCCCAGTCTCTGGCGCTCGGTTACAGCAGCCTGATTGGACTAAGACACTTGGAAGTAGGGTCACTGCAGGTGTAATTATTCAGGGTGAAGTCACACTGGAGTAGGGTGGGCCTAATCCAATACGAATGGTGTCCTATAAAAGGGGACACCTGGGCACAAACTCGCACACAGGGAGAGGCCATGTGACAACGGTGGCAGAGATGGGGTGACGCTTCTATAAACCAACAGACGCCATGGACTGCCAGCACCCCCAGAAGCTGGGAGAGCACAGAACAGTCCCTCCCTCAGAAGGAGCCACCCTGCCGACACCCTGACCTTGGACGCTCAGCCTCCAGCACTGCGGGGGACAAATTCCTGCAGTTTAAGCCCCCAGGTTTCTGGTGCAGCGCTAGGTGGCCCCAGGAAGCTCAGCAAGTATTGTCCTCAGAGCTGGCGAGGACCATGAGGCAGGAGAGAGAACACGATTTTGATTCTATAAACGAGGAATCTCAAACAGAGAGAACTTTCCAAGTTGCTCATCCCCACGGCACTTGGAGGGTGGGGGGCATGCTCCCGGCTTAGGTGACTTCACCTTCTCTTGAACTCCCCTTCCCCGTCCCACCCGCAGGCCAGCTGATGGCCTCTAGGCTGCCCTTCTTTCAAACTCAGTTCAGCTGCCTCCTCCGGGAAGCCTTCCTGGCCTTGCTCTCCCCTGGGCACTCTGCCTGAGGGCCATTTCCTCTTCAGCCACGCTGCTAGGCTACATCAGGACTTTAAGCGATCTTTGCATCCCCAGCACCTGGTCCCAAGCAGACACCCAATAAATGTCTGACAAGCTATGTAGGGAGCCGTGGGAGGGACATGTCGGGGTGATCAGGGCCCAAGCACCGAAGCTGATGTTACCCACCCCGCCCCGCCCTGCCCCGCCCCCAGCCCAGGTCCTCATGACCTCTGCCCCGTCTGCACAGCAGAGCCCTCGCTGGCCCACATGTCCCTCCCCAGTTCTTTTTTTTTTATTGGCTGCACCGCGCGGAGCACATGGGATCCTAGTTCCCCGACCAGGAATCGAACCCGTGCCCCCTGCAGTGGAAGCACGGAGTCCTAACCACTGGACCACCAGGGAAGTCCCCTCCCCAGTTCTTGAGGGCCCATCTTTCTTCTCCCCTCTTTAGCCCCATATCAGGCCGTGAGGAAGATTTGACATGAAACTTGCAGAACACTCTCTGCGGTCCCGCGTCAGAAGTACTTTCTTGAGCAATCCCAGCCTGACAAGTCATTAATCTGTGGTTTGGCCCCTCCCTGCCCCCAGAGGAGTTTGTCCTAAGGACAGAAAGTCCCCAATAATGAGACTAGAGGAAAAACAACAACAAAAAAAAGGATGGTGTAGGTGACAGAATGATGGGGATGGGGCGGCCTGGATGCCAGGTGTCAATTTCCTCACTTGCAAATTGCCCAGGAGGGCTCCCAGGAGGGATCAGCAGAGTTCCCAAACAGCAGGAGGGTGAGAACTGGCCCTGTGCTCATCTTTCTCTGGCGTGTTCATCCCTGGCATCCTGAATAGGCAGCAGTGTCACACCTGCAGTCAAATCCCTGAGCAGTTTGACTGCAGCCTGGATGCCGGCTGCACCGAGGGCTTTGTGCCCTGCCTTGCAGGGATGGAGTTTCCTGCTCCGCATTTTCCGGGGAACCGTCCTTTCTCCTTCAGGGGGGAGACCAGAAGACACCCCACCCCCACCCCCAAGTGCCTGGTGAGGTCCCACTCATTCCTCCTCACTCAACAGATGTTGGCTCAGATGGATGACGTTGGCTCACGGCCAGCACAACTTTGTGGGGTAAAATCCTGAGGTTTTTCACACGATCATGTGTGGCTGTTTGTTCAACACATGCTAGGGGAACAGCGAATGTTTAGGGGGGATGGGAAGGTGTGGGAACAGTTTGTGGAGGGCCTGGCGTGTGGCCTGTGCCCTGCTGGGTGTCTGATGTTTGTTCCCATAACGCTCTCCTTAACGCAGGACGTGGCATGTTCCTATGAGACCTGCCCCCCGTCTCTGGCTGGAATTAGGACTTTGGTCTATGGGATTCCTAATTCCCCACAACAAAATGAAAAGGCAAAATGGGATATATTTTGTCACAGGTATGATGTCCTTAATATAT
The DNA here is from genome assembly GCF_059928025.1 of Delphinapterus leucas. Classification (NCBI taxonomy): domain Eukaryota; kingdom Metazoa; phylum Chordata; class Mammalia; order Artiodactyla; family Monodontidae; genus Delphinapterus; species Delphinapterus leucas. The sequence continues at coordinate 18,157,493 of NW_028322234.1, forward strand.
AAAGATTTCCAACAAATCAATGAGAGATGAACAAAGCAACTTAATGAATGTGGGATAGTGGATAGGATGGACAATGGGAAAAGTTCATTCATGGAAAAACCGCTGAAATTCGAATCAGTTCCATGCTTTAGTCAGTAGGACTGCAGCAAGACTGATTTCTCAGCTTTGATCAATGTTCTGTGATTATGAAAGAGACACGGACCAAGGGAAGCTGGGTGAAGGGTATTAGGGAATTCTGTACTGTTTCTGCACCTCTTCTCTAAGTTGCAAATGACCTTAAAACCTTCCAAATGAACTGTTAACAATGCACACAGACAATCCGCAAAAAGCATTACTATTACGATGACCATCATGAAACAGTTAAAACCGTCATCATCAAAAAATTATAGGTAATACAATGAACTGTTATTTTTGGCCTTTGATCCAAGGAGGCGGACAAGCCGGGGCACCTGGATGCAATGAGGGGTCTGCAATGGGATGGCTGTGAAAGATGACGTGGGGACAGTGACAGAATTTGACCGTGGCTTAGCCCATGTCAATGTGAAATTTCCAGATTTTGATAACAGTCCTGTAGTTCCATAAGAGAATATCCTTGTTTTTAGTACAGATACCCTGAGGGATTTAAGGGTTAAGGGGCATGATGTCTCCAACTTAGCCCCAAATGGCTCAGAAAAATTGATTTGCATACATGTACAACTAAATATATATACCATTGTATGTGTATGGATAACCATATAACTATACGTACTACAGTTTACATCCTATAACTGTGTATGTACATATATGCACACACACACTTATCTACGTATGATGTATACATACACACGTCTACGTACACGTACACACACAGGGAGAGAAGGAGAATTATAAATAGAATAATAAAGCAAACGTACGCAGTCAGCAAACGTGGATATCAAGGGTACAAGGAGTTCCTTGTCCTATTCTTACAATTTCTTGGTAAATTTGAAACTATATTGAAAACAAACTGTTAGAAAAAGACAGCCTGGAGGGTATTTTAACAGTGGTGAACTTCTGCTAATTTTAAATTAGCAAATTTCAAATTCAATTGGAGTATGTTCACGCACATACCCTCTTAAAGTGTACAGTTCAGTGACTCTCAGTATCTCTCTTTTTCTGTAAACCTTTGTGTGTTTTCTGAAGAAATTTTAAACAATGAACAAGTATCATTTTCATAGATAGTGGGGGAAAAGCTACTTAAAAATACCCGACCTTTCACCACTTTACAAACTGTGGACCACGTGTTGGTTGGGCCTGGTGTCCTGGGACACGGTGACGGCATGAGAAGGAGCTGGGGGGCGCAGCCTGCACCCTGTGCCACCCCCGTTGGTGCAGAAGCCATGGCTTCACGCTTCCCACAGTCCAGAGCACCTTGCCAGCTCCCTGCCGAGCCTCCCATCTGCTCAGCAGGCCCCTAAATTCAGAGCAAGGGCCTCACGGGGAGGTGGCTGGGGTGACGTGTGTGGCCGGGAAGCTGTGAGCTGGGGCGCTAGGTCCGTGAGCCAAGACAGAGGACGGGGCAGGCGGGAAGGACACACAGACCCTGGAGCCGGGTTTTTGCTGAGCCAAGATTCCCTCAAGTGAAAAAAGAGAGAACGGATGCACAACCACCATCCCCCCAGTGGGAAAGCAGAATAAATATTACAAGTGGGTCCAAACAAACATGACCTCAAGTCCTCACCACGGCGGAGAAGGCGGACACGGCCTGGCCGGGGTCACCAACAGCGCTAAGTCACACGGCAGCGCAAGCCTGGATGTGCTGGTGAGAGGGCCCTTCACCTCCGCAGTCTCTCTGCCCAAAGCCATTGCCCCAGCCTGAGCATGAGAAAGACACCAGACAGACCCTAAGAGAGGGACTTTCTACAAAACTCCCAGCCAGTCCTCAAAACTGTCCCAATCATCAAAAACAAGGGAAGTCCGAGAAGGTCACAGCCCCAAGGAGCCTGTCATCACGTGGGTCCTGGGGCAGACAGGGGACACTAATGGAAGGTGACAACCGAATAAACACTGGGGTCCCATTAAGGCTGATGCACACGGATGGCCGGGAGGAGTCAGGTGCCAACACGGGGGTGGGTGGGTGACGGGCACACTCTGTCCTGTCTGTGGCTCGTCTGTGAATCTAAAACTATCCAAGAAGGAGAAGGTTTATTTAAAAGGTGATCAGAGCCGGCAAAGTGCTTCCTGGTGGGTCGATAACCCCGCCCCAGTTTCCTGCAACAAGGTCTGATAGCCAGAGCGCGTTTGTTCGATAACACGGTCCTGGGCGGCTGTGTGGCAGCTCCAGCCACGTGCGGCGGGACGCGGGGGGAGGCTGGGTCTTTGCCGAGGGTCCTTCCCCGCTGTAGTCGATAGATCGTCTTTTGGTAACCCTCCTGTGCCCCTACACATTCCCCCAGTGGTGTCAGCACCTGTGCGGGTTGAACTGTGTCCCCCCAAAAAGGCATGTTCATGCCTGGACCCCCCAGATCTGTGAGCGAGACCTTATTCGGAAATAAGGTCATTGAGGACGTGATCAAGTTACCAAGAGGTCGTACTGGAGTGGGGTGGCCCTGGTGTCCTGAGAAGATGAGGGAACTTGGGACACGGAGACACACGGGGAGACGGCCATGTGATGATGGGGGCAGAGTCTGGAGTGATACGGCCACAAGCCCAGGGATGTGAGGATTGTCAGGGACCCCAGAGCTGGGAGAGGTAGCAAGAACCCTGCCCTGGAGCCTCCGCAGGGAGTGCGACTGTGCCACACCTTGATTTCTGACTTCTGGCCTCCAGAACTGAGAGAACATAAATCTCTGGTGTAAGGTGCCCGTGTGTGGTGACTGTCACGCGGTCACGGAGCTCACACAGCGTGTGATGATGCCGAGCTTTGCCATCACAGTTCTCTGTCGGGGCTGGGAAAGGTGTTTTCTGAGCCCTTCCTTCCTTCTGCCTTTGTTACAGAGGGGCAGCTTCCGCCCTCTCCTTTTTTTTTTTTTTTTTTTGCGGTACGCGGGCCTCTCACTGTTGTGGCCTCTCCCGTTGCGGAGCACAGGCTCCGGAGGCGCAGGCTCAGCGGCCATGGCTCACGGGTCCAGCCGCTCCGTGGCATGTGGGATCTTCCCGGACCGGGGCACGAACCTGTGTCCCCTACCTCGGCAGGCGGACTCTCAACCACTGCGCCACCAGGGAAGCCCCGCCTTCTCCTTCTTTTACGGGAGGAATAGGAGATCCAGAAGGTGGGACGTTCCATAAGATTCTCGGGCTCTAGAAAAGGGGTCACTTTCATGGGAAAGAAAGACTCCATTCCCTGATGGACGGAGGCCAGGGTGGTCACCAGAGGCAGCGTGGGATCGCGGCAGGGCTCTGGAGCCCAGAGAACAGCAGCCACCAGCCCCAAAAACACGCTCGAGGGGCGATGTGGAAAATTCTGTTGGTCTGGATAGCAGGTGCTATAAGGTTCTGGTTTTGTGCTGATGTGTGAGGGTGTCACAGCAGGTGCTCGCTGAGACATGCAGGGTCACGGACATGGTGCCTGCAAATCACTGCCCAGTGGTCCCCTGAGAAACGTGTTGTGCAGAGAGATGACAGGTAGTTTACGCATCAACAGATGACAGATCAATAGACAGATTTTATACAGACGAGAAAGAGATGATAGACATGTGACATCAATCAATACGTGGATGATCTATAGATAGATGACAAATAAATACATGATAAATACATGATAGATAAGATACATAGATGGGGACACGGGGAGGGGGAAGGGTAAGCTGGGACGAAGTGAGAGAGTGGCATGGACATATATACACTACCAGACGTAAAATAGATAGCTAGTGGGAAGCAGCCGCATAGCACAGGGAGATCAGCTCGGTGCTTTGTGACCACCTAGAGGGGTGGGATAGGGAGGGTGGGAGGGAGGGAGACGCAAGAGGGAGGGGATATGGGGATATATGTATATGTATAGCTGATTCACTCTGTTATAAAGCAGAAACTAACACACCATTGTAAAGCAATTATACTCCAATAAAGATGTTAACAAAAATAGATTAAAAAAAAGATACAGAGATGATAGGTAAAGGATAGATAAGATAGATAAACAGATAAGACGGATTGTGATAGATATTTACAGATTTCCCGCCACACCTTTATGCACGTACACACATATATTCCACACAAATGCACAGGTCTCCTCCGTGTATTTGTTTCCAAGAACTTTCCCTCCTTTCTGCGTGCCCCCCACCCCTGGCCGCTGGTCTCTGTCCACAGCAGACCAGTTGCCGTGTCCTGCCAGCCCCCACCGGCTGCTGTCCTGCAACACCCGTAGGCTCTCCAGGGCCGTTCCCCACCTCTGGTCTGGCCGCTCTGCGTCCTCCCCACATGCTGCCATCCTTCTGAGACCAAAGCCTGACCCCATAAATCTCTGTTGTGTTCTTGTCTGTCTCCCCCTCGGCCCTGCGGACATTCGGGGCGGGTCCTTCTCTGTGGGGCGCTGTGGGCTGTGGAGCAGCATGCCTGGCCCCCACCTACTGGATGCCAGGAGCCCCCCAGTCGTGATAAGCAAAGCTGTCTCAGCCACCTCGGGATCACCAGGTGAGGCCCGCATGGGGCTGGGGGCTTCACCACGGCTGACTCACAGACCTAGGAAGAAATCGGGGAGGTGCTGCAGTCAGACCCTTCCTGGGCTTCTGGATGTGGACCAAACCCCTTCTTGATGGGATCCAGGGTCTCTCCTGCCCCCTAGATCTCATCTGCACCCCCCTGTGCTACATTGTCTACCTGGGGAGGGTTCTGACGGCCGACATGCTGCCCAGGTCCTCGGCAGACAGATGGATGGACGCTCCTTGGTCGGTGATTTCTGTGATGAGAATCCCAGCTGCAGCGGAGCCAAGGCTGAGGTCTGGGAGAGTCCCGGGGACGTGGGGGAGCTGTTGGATCTAGCACCTGGGCCTGGGAACGCCAGGGGCTTTGGTCGTTATGACAACAGGGCGCCAGGCCTGTGGGGAATGGGTTGCGCAGGCTATGATCACTGACCAGCCAGGGGCTGGAGGGGAGCACAGCTGGGCTGCTGAGTCATTTGGGGGCTTGTACATTTCAAAAGAAGGTTATTAACTTGAGGAGCATCGTGCCAACCACTGTAGCATGAAAGGAATATGATGCTGTCTCAGCCTCCAGGAGCTCTCAGGAGGAGCACCTGCCAACACTCATGAAACAGAATTCAGAGATACTAGGAAAGCCCCATGACTGGTCTCCCGGGGGAAGGGGATTCATCTTAGCCAGGGTCCCCCCCACCCCCAGCCCTGCTGACCAGCGGGCTCCTTCTCTGTGGGGGCCCATCCTGGGTGCTGTGGGGTGTGCAGCAGCATCCCTGGCCCCCACCCCTTCAATGCCGGGAGCCCCCCAGTTGTGATGACCACAGATGTCCCCAGACATGGCCCAGTGTCCCCTGCGGGGCGCAGAGTCACCTGGAGCAAGACCCCTGCTAGGTGATGGCCAGCCTCCCCCTACCCTTCCCCACCCCACCAGGGTCAGAGGGAGGAAGGAGGAGGCCTGATGCTGGGCTCTGGGCTCAGAAGGAAACAAGGTCATGAAGACACAATGAGTCAGAGAGAGTGGCTGGCAGGGGCGGTGCACTCTGCCCACAGGCTCCGGTTGGCTTCTCTCTGCAGGAAGCTGGCTGCTGAGTTTTCCTTCCCAGAAAACTCAGAGGTGCAGATCCACCCCCAGCTAAGGACGGGGTCCCTCACTGCAGGATTTCGTGGAAGGGAAGCTTGGTTAGATCTGCGTCTTCTCCTTCTCGGTGCCCGCGCCACACGGCTCTCAGCATCAAGCCCTGTGGCAGCACCCCACTCGGCAGACACTTATCAACGCCCACACTCCCCCACTCTCCTCTGCAACTTCACTCTGTTTCCTGAGCGTATGTTTAGGAAGCACAAACAGTCTAGGCCATGCCCTGCATCTTTGCTTCCTGGCTTGGCGGGACAGGTGGCGGGGTCCCCCATCTAGCAGAGAAGGGGGTGGGGAGCCACGCTGGCACCCAGGGCACCGAGCTGGCAGGGTGCTTCCTGGGACCACGGGGCAGGGCAGGGGTGCTGGGCAGTGGGGGCCGACAAGGGGGGCAGAGACTGGTGAGATCCTGAAGGTGGTGTCCTTGAGCAAAAAAGGAAACACACTGGGGATGCTCAGAGACTTGTTTCTTGTGCTTCGAGAAAGCATGTGCAAACATGCAAAGGGGCAGGCGACAAGGAACGTGGAGGGATGGGCTTGGAATTGGGATCTCAGTGTGAACCCATGGCTTCTCTAGTAGGTAGGTAGGTAGCTAGCTAGCTAGATGATAGATGATAGAAAAAATATACATACACAGATTCTTAGATAGATGACACATGGATGAATAGACAGATAGACAGACAGGTAGATAGATAGCTAGATAGAGATGACAGAAACATACATACAATCATAGATTCTTAGATGACAGATGGGTAGATAGATAGGAAAGTAGACAGGTAGGTAGATACAACCAGCAACGTAGAAGCCATGACACCCCAAAGGCACACGAGGAAGCTGGGCCCGTCCCCAAACGGGTTGATGGTCCCTGTGAGACGTATTTCACTTCACAGCACAGGTCCTAAGGCAATCTCTGCGGCCGTGGAGCAGCAGGCCTCTGCCATTCTCTGCATCCAGTTAACGGTCCCTGGACACGTGCCCGCGATCTTGAACTTAAGGAAGCAGAAGCTCTTGCTGCTTATTCACCAACTTCTGGCAAAAGGGGAGTCTACGGTGACTCTCATCAAGGTGCTCATGCCCAGATTCAGCCGGGGGGTGGGCAAAGCATGGCCCAGGCCCCATCTGGTCCACTGCTTGCTTTTGTCAATAAAGTTTTATTGGAACACAGCCGCCCACATTCCTTTACGAGTAGCTTCTGGAGGCTGCGTGGCAGAGTTGGATAGCTGCAACATAGACCTACTCATCTCCAAAGCTAAAATCAGTTGCTACCTGGCCTTTTATGGGAAAAGTCTGTTGACCTCAGGGTGGCTGGCAATTCTTGGTGGCGTTAAAAGCATCACCAGTCCTCTTCTGCTCGAAGGCTTCCGGCACTTCTACTGCTCCATTTTCACAAGGGGACTGCCAAGCTTGTGCTGCCTCTCTGAGCTCAGAGAGAGGACGTGCTGGAGGCCCTGCCCTGCACTGTCCTGGGTGGAAGCTTCCACACACACGGTCCCTTTCTGGGCCCAGGGCCACCCTCGGGGGCTGCTTGGCCTGTGTGGGTTTAGCCACCCTCTTCCACTCAGTGTCTTTTTTGTTTTTAATTTCTGCTTTAAAAAGTAAATTTTAAAGCTTTTTTAGTCATTGCAGATTCACAGGAAGTTGCAAAAACCATGTGCAGGAAATACTGTGGACCCTTCCCCCGGCCTCCCCCAGTTGTAACATCTTGCATAGCTATAGTTAGTATCATAACCAGTGTCTTCGTCCTCTTGGACTGTAGGAACAATAGCACCGGTTGGGGGGCTTAAAGCACAGACATTCATTTCTCTGGTTCTGGAGGCTGGAGTCTGAGATCAGGGTGCCGGCGTGGCAGGTTCCTGGTGAGGGTACACGTCCTGACCTGCAGTCGGCTGCCTTCCTGCTGTGACCTCACATGGCAGAGAGAGCTCTGGTCCCTCTTCCTTTCCTTACAAGGACACGAACCCTACCATGGGGGCCCCACCCTCATGACCTCACCTAACCCTAATCCTCTCCCAAAGGCCCCGCCTCCAAGTACCATCCCATGGGGGTTAGGGCTTCAGCATATGGATTTTGGGGACACAGACATTCAGTCCATTACAACCAGGAAACTGATACTGACACAACCCACAGAGCTTAGTCAGATGTCCCCGGTGTCCTGTGCATGCATGTGTGTGCGTCATTCTATGTAACTTCAGTGCATGTGTAGATTCATGCCCCCCACCACAGTCAAGACACAGGACAGTTCCAAGAGCAACCCCCCCTCATGCTACACCTTTCAGCCACACCTCCTCTTCCTCCTCCGTAATCCCTTCTTCAGTGCATCGATCAAATGTCCATGGTCCTCCACAAAATACTAGCAAACCGAATCCAGCGACATATGAAGAGGATTCTACCCCACGGCCACGTGGCGGAATACACAGTCGGTTTAACATCTGACAGTCCACATAATACAGCCCATCGACAGAATAAAGGACAGAACCCACAAGACCATCTCAATATGATGCAGATGAAGACGTGACATCTTTCTACACTCCTCTGTCATAAAAACACTCACCAAACCAGGAATAGAAGGGAACTTCCATGCAAGCCACAACGAAGGAGCCCGCCGGCTGCAACTAAGACCCGGCACAACCAAATAAATAAAGAAATAAAGAAGGGAATTTCCTCAACCTGATCCAGGGTATCCCAGAAACCCCACAGCCACCAGGATGCTCCCAGTAAAAGACTGCACGCCTTTCCACCGTCACCAGGGGGTACACAAGGATGTGCACTCTTGCTGCTTCTACTCAATGTGTACTGGAAGTTCCAGTCAGGGCAGTTGGGCAAGAAAATGAAATAAAAGGCATCCAGATTGGAGAGGAAGAAGGAAGACCGTGTCTCTGCGTGCAGATGACAGATCTGGGTATAAACTGCACGGCAGCAGTGCAGCGCACAACAGGCCACTGAGAGACCAAGCTAGTCTTGGAGCCACGAGTCTCTCCTGAGCTTGGTGGGGACGGGGCAAGGGCTCGGAGGGGCGGGGCACGGGGGTCCTGCTGAACTACGACTGGCCTTTACGGTCTCATTGACTCCCTTGGGACAACTAGAAGGGCATCAGATTAGAAAGTCCCACTGAGATAAGCCCATGACGGGCTCTCTGCAGAGGGACAGGTAGTAAACAGACCTCTTAAAACACGTCATGAGGTTTTCAGTTTTTGTTTTGAAAGTCAACAGCTGCCCAGAGCTCGGCAGGGCAGGTCAAAGGGCCGATTCCTTGGCCGGGAACAGGGTGGGGACAGAGGGCAGCTGGAGCCGGACGCCAGCCCCGTGGGAACGTTGTCCCGTCGGGGCCGTATTTCTTCTCCATCCTCCTCCCACCTTCGCTCCCAACTGTCTGCTGACGCATCTGTCCTTGGCTGCTTCGTGGGAACCCCAAACTCAGGGGGACCAACTTGTCTGGTTGAGTGTTCTAAGTCCTGCACCCTGGGAACCCCTCAGCCCCGGAAAACCAGGGTGGCCCAGATGGCTGGTCACCCCACGAACTCCTCCAGCTGGTCCCCTTTTCCTCCAGGCTCCCCTGCTGGGCCGCGTGGCACCATCGTTCTCCCTGGTGACTTAGGTGTGACACTGGGGCCCCCGTGCTGTCCCCCAGGCAGGCCTCTTCTCACACGGCTCCTCAAATCTCCCGCCTGCCTCTCGGCCTTCCTGCATCTTTCCCACCTCTACTGCCTTAATCTGGTCCCCTCCTCCCGTATCCAGGCCATGGGAGCAGGAAGGGTAATAAAACATTGATCTGGTGCCCCTGGGTCCTGAGCATGGAGGCCTGTACGATGTTTATGACCATTTAGCACAGGGAACTAGATTCAACATCTTGTGATAATGGGGACGGGGTCTCCTTTGGGGGTGATGAGAATGTTCTGGAAGTAGATGGTGGTGATGGTTGTAAATATACTAAAAACTGTTGAATTGTACACTTAAAATGGTAAAGTTTATAGTATATAAAAATTTTTCAATGTCCATTTTATTTTTTTTCAATTTCTTTCTTTTTGTTTTTTTTTTTTTTTTGGCCATGCGCCTTGTGGGATCTTAGTTCTGTGACCAGGGATTGAACCCATGCCCCCTGCAGTAGAGGCAAGGAGACCTAACCACTGGACCACCAGGGAATTCCCTATAGTATATAAATTTTAACTCCATAAAGCTGTTAGAAAATAAATGATAAGTAACAACATTATCAAGAGGTCGGGCCCTTTATCCAAGTGAATTCTTCGGACTCATTGGTTTTTAAGAGTATCATTTAAAAAAAAAGATTAGGGCTTCCCTGGTGGCGCAGTGGTTGAGTGTCCACCTGCCGATGCAGGGAACACGGGTTCGTGCCCCGGTCCGGGAAGATCCCACATGCCGCGGGGCAGCTGGGCCTGTGAGCCATGGCTGCTGGGTCTGCGCGTCTGGAGCCTGTGCTCCGCAATGGGAGAGGCCACAGCAGTGAGAGGCCCGCGTACCGAAAAAAAAAAAAAAAATTAGAGGTGCTATGGGAGAAACAGAACAGGTGAGGGAGAACAGGAGGGTGGTTTTCAATTTTACTCTATTGAGTGCATAATCATTTTCACATATTTTATAGATGAGAAAACTGAGGCTTAGAAATGGTAGAATTATGTGAACTAGTCAATAAAACTGTCACTCTCTCTCTCTCCATCCATCTATCCGTCCATCCATCCATCTGTTCATCCATCCATTTATTCATGCATTCATCTATTCATCCATGCATCCAACCATGCATCCATCCATCTATCCATCCATCTATCCATCCATCTATTCATCCATCCATCTATCCATCATCCATCCATCTATTCATCCATCCATCCATCTATCCATCCATCCATCTGTCCATCCCTCCATACACACACACACACACACTTGAAACAGTAGAACTGCAACTAGAATTCAGGAGCTGCAAACCATGATCCAATACTATTCTTATCCTTTAAAAATGTCAATACCTATTTTATTTTTCAAAGTTAAACATGATTCTTTTTTTTTTTTGTGGTACGCGGGCCTCTCACTGTTGTGGCCCCTCCCGCTGCGGAGCACAGGCTCCGGACGTGCAGGCTCAGCGGCCATGGCTCACGGGCCCAGCCGCTCCGCAGCACGTGGGATCTTCCCGTGTCCCCTGCATCGGCAGGCGGACTCTCAACCACTGTGCCACCAGGGAAACCCCTAAACATGATTCTTATTAGTACACGGTTCCCTGGATTCCTGATGTTCTTGATAACCTAGCAACACAACATCTCTCAGAGGACAAGGCAGAAAATTCTCCCGCAGCATGTTCTACTCACAAACAAGTGCTCCTCGCTCAGAAGGCTCTGTGAACCGATGATGTGGAGGGTAAAAATAATCAGCCCTCCTTGCCACCTCTTACAAGATTTGTAAGGAATACTCCTATGTGCCCATGCTATTTGCCAAAATTCTACGCTGTCTCCACTCTGCCCCGCTCTCTCTCGTAAGATGCCAGAGATGCACGTGGGATCCAACCTTGGCGTTCCACAGATCCCACAGACCGCCCTGGAATAAGGGGCTGCTGCCCATCACCTGTGTCTCCAAGGACTGACCAGGCCTGCAGAGCTTCAGGGCAAACCCTGCTTTTCTGAAGCCACACTGAAAAGCAGTGATGGCATTTAAGAGGAAAAATATAATATCATTTGTGCTTCTTCTTTATGCCTTTTTGTTATTTCCTGGATTTTTCAGTGTGTTGTCATTTGAAAAAAAAAAAAGTTAATTGATTTTTTTTTTAAGGGAGAGATTATGGGGGACTGAGCATGAGACCCGGAGTTCCTCTCACTCCCAACTCCTGGACAAGGCTATTCACCTAAAGAACCAACGTAGAGGAAAAGTTTTTCCCAGGGCTAATGACTAAAGGAAACTCTCTTCTACACTTAGGAGCTTCAGGATGGGTGAGAGCCATAAAGCCAATAAAAAGACAGATAACAAACTGGAAAAATCACTCACAGCATATGCAATAGACAAAGTGTTAGTGCCCATCACATGTAAAGAGCACCTACAAATCAATAAGAAGAAAATCTCAGGAAAAATAAAGGTACTGGAAGAGATACAAACAGCTGAAAGAAAGAAAGAACGAAAGAAAGAACGAAAGAAAGAAAGAGAAAGAAAGAAAGAAAGAAAGAAAGAGAAAGAAAGAAAGGAAGGAGGGAAGGAAGAAAGAAAGAAAGAAAAAAGAGAAAGAAAGAAAGAGGGAAAAGGTGATCAATCTCTCTAATGATCAAATAAATGAAGATTAATACATCAAAGAGACATCATTTTTCACACAACTGACTGGCAAAACTTTTACATTTAATTACTAACCATTATGGTAAGGCTGTGGGGGCAATGGTGCCGTTGAAGGGAGTTTAAATTGGTATAAGTTTTGTGGAAGGTCATTTGTCAATGACTAAATTTTAAATGTGTCGGGGGGTGGCATATGCGGAATCTCTGCACCTTCCCCTCAATTTTGCTATGAACCTACAGGTGTTGTAAAACTAAAATTTAGGGACGTTAAATACAGCATACTTATTGTACTGACAAAAAGTGATAGCCAAAATACACTGTTCAGTTTTTGCTAAAGGCAGAAAAGTATAGTTGTTATGTTTTTGTTTTGTTTTGAAAAAGATCTCCTTCTGTCACAGGACTTGTTTCTAGCAACAAGGCAGACTGTAAAGCCCAAGCAATACCAGATTAAAGAAAACTAACACTGGGCTCACAAAAAGGAAGAAAACTAGCAGAGAATCAAGACGCCAGAGGGCTGCACACCCGCATGGTGGGAGGGGCGCATCGGCTGCCAGGCTGAGAGACTGGCTGCTGGGCTCAGCCACCTTGGTGTTGCTATTGTGTTTATAATGTCTTTCTCTTTCTAATTTATAGTTTTCGGTTTACAGAAAAACTGTGAAGATAGTACAGAGTTTCCATGCACCCCACACCGAGTTTCCTCTATTGTTAATTTCTGGCATTATATGGCAATTTGTCTTAATTAATGAACCGATATCGATACATTATTACTAACTAAAGTCCACATTTATTCAGATTTCCTTAGCATTTCCCCAGTGTTCTTTCTCTGTCATAGGATCCCACCCAGGACCAGATGCTACATTTAGGCGTTGTATGGTTAATTTTATGTGTCAGCCTGAGCAGGCCACAGGTGCCCAGATACTTGGTGAAATAGTCCCGCTGCAAGGGATTGTCTGATGTTTTCCTCCTAGTTAGACTGGGGTGATGGATTCTGGGGAGAGAGGCTGCAGGGATAAGTGTCCTTTCCACCCCAGTATATGAAGGGTACATACTTGTTACATATGACACCAAAAGCACAGGTAACGACAACAAAAAATGGACCTCATCAAAATTAAAACCTTTGTGCATCAGAGGAGATTACCAATAGAGTAAAAGGCAAACCACAGAATGGAGGGAAATATCTGCAAATCATATATCCAATAAGGGGTTAATATCCAGAATACATAAAGAATTCCTCCTACTAAACCGACAACAACCTGGTTAAAAAATGGGCACCCAGGGCTTCCCTGGTGGCGCAGTGGTTGAGAGTCCGCCTGCCGATGCAGGGGACGCGGGTTCGTGCCCCGGTCTGGGAGGATCCCACATGCCGCAGAGCGGCTGGGCCAGTGAGCCATGGCTGCTGAGCCTATGTGTCCGGAGCCTGTGCTCCGCAACGGGAGAGGCCACAGCAGCGAGAGGACCGCGTACCGCATAAAAAAAAAAAAAAAAAAGAGCACCTGAATGGCCATCTCTCCCAAGAAGACACACAAATGGCCAATAAGCACGTGACAAGATGCTCAACAGCATTAACCATTAGAGAACTGCCAGTCAAAACCACAGGAAATACCCCTTTGCACCCATTAGGATGGCTGTTATAAAAATTAAAAAGCAATAATAGAAAAGAACAAGATTGGTGAGGACGTGGAGATACTGGAACCCTTGTGCATGGCTGGTGGGGAGATGTAGAATGGTGCAGCAACTATGGAAAACAGTATGAAGCTTCCTCGAAAAATTAAACATAGAATTACCTATGATCTAGCAATTCCACTTCTGGGTGTAGGCCTGAAAGTACTGACAGCAGGGACCCAAACATAGATTTGCACACCCATATTCATAGCAGCATTATTCACAATAGCCAAAAGGTGGAAACAACCCAAGTGTCCATCAACAGACGAATAGAAAAACAAAACGTGGTCCATCCAAACACTGGAATATTATTCAGCCTTAAAAAGGGAGGAAGGGCTTCCCTGGTGGGGCAGTGGTTAGGAATCTGCTTGCCAATGCAGGAGACACAGGTTCGAGCCCTGGTCCGGGAAGATCCCACATGCCCTGGAGCAACTAAGCCTGGGCGCCACAACTACTGAGCCCACGTGCCACAACTACTGAAGCCCATGTGCCTAGAGCCCATGCTCCACAACAAGAGAAGCCACCGGAATGAGAAGCCTGCACTCCACAACGAAGAGTAGCCCCTGCTCACCGCAACTAGAGAAAAGCCCGTGTGCAGCAACGAAGACCCAATGCAGCCAAAAATAAATAAATAAATTTTTTTTAAAAAAAGGGAGGAAATTCTGACACACACTACAATGTGGATGAAACTTGAGGACATGATGCTGAGTGAAATAAGCCAGACACAGAAGGACAAATACTGTCTGATTCTACTCACAAGAGGTCCCTAGAGGAGTCAAATCCATAGAGACAGGAAGTAGATGGTGGCGGCCAGGGGCTGGGGGAAGGGATGGAGAATCAGTGTTTAAAGGGGACAGAAAACCCACAGCCAATATAATACTCAACGGTGAAAAGCTGAAAGCCTTCCCACTAAAATCTGGAACAAGCAAAGGATGCCCTCTCTCACCACCTCTATTCAATATAGTATTGGAAGCCCTCCCTAGCAATCAGACACGAAAAATAAACAAGGTATCCACGCTGGAAGGGAAGAGGTAAAATTGTCATTATATGAGGATGACATGATACTATGTATAGAAAACCCTAAAGACTCCATACAAAAACTACTAGAGCTGATAAACGAATTCAGCAAGGTAGCAGGCAGGATACAAGATTAACATACAGCAACTGGTTGTATCAAAATTTCTTTACTCTAAAAATGAAATATCAGAAAGGGAACGTAAAAGGGACAGAGTTTCGGTTTGGGAACATGAGAAAGTTCTGGAGATGGATGGTGTGGATGGTTGCCCAACAGTGTAAATGAATTTGTTTTAAATTTTTATTTTATTTATTTTTGGCTGCACTGGGTCTTCGTTATTGTGCGTGGGCTTCAGTAGTTGTAGTGCGCAGGCTCAGTAGTTGTGGCTCGTGGGCTCTAGAGCGCAGGCTCAGTAGCTGTGGCTCGCGGGCTTAGTTGCTCTGCGGCATGTGGGATCTTCCTGGACCAGGGCTTGAACCCGTGTCCTCTGCATTGCAGGCGGATTCTTAACCACTGTGCCACCAGGGAAGCCCAGTGTGAATGAACTTAATGCCACTGAACTTTATACTTAAAATGGTTAAGATGATGTTATGTTATGTGTATTTTACCACAATATAAAATTTATTTATATTTATATATATATATTTAAAAGGCCAGGACCCCCATAGGGCTGCATCCTTAGGGGAAGAGAGACTAGACAGAAAGTCCACCTGGCAGTGCAGAAGTGCAGTAAGATGCCCACCTCCGTCTGAGCCTATGGGCTTCCCTGGGGATTGGCAGCCATAGTCCTGTTCTCACCCCACGTGGCTTAGAACCTGGAGTTAAGAAATCAACCTAAAATGTGGTCCCAAACATCTGAGGAACCTACCAGAACCCAGTCACTACAAAGGGACGTGCTCTCAGCCCAGGCCACCTGGGATCCTCCCAGCTAAGGCTTGGGCTGGCAAAAGTGCAATGCACTCAGCATCGTCACACATCCCCATTTCCATGGGTGCGTGCACAGGAAAAATCTAGAAAGAAAGGTCAGAGGTGAAACGGGAGCATTTAGTTAGCACATTACTCTCATCTGGCCTTGCACTTGGCTTTTTCTATAAATTATCCAATTTCATGCTCACAACGTTCCTGTGATGGTTTTTATTCCACCAAACAAATAAGGAAGCTGAAATGTAGGAAAACAAAGAAACTTGCCCACGACTCACAATTAAAATTTGTGGGCAAATCTAGACTGGACACTCGGCCTCCTGTCCCTGTGTCAATGACCATCCATTCCCATCTATCCCACACTCTCGACGGGGGGCTAATTCCAGGGAGCAGGGCTTGTGATTGGAGATTTCCACTTTCTCATGCCTGTGTTATTTATAAATACATTCTCGACAGGGGGTGAAGCTCGATTCCCCAGGAGGCGAGAAAAATCTAACTCTTTCTGTGCATGAAGCACAGCTGTACAGACAACACATAAACAGATACACAGTGTACCTGCGCTGTTAGTATTTTTTTTTAACTGTGGTGATCTTTATTACACCCCCAACATCTTTTTTAAAATTTTTTATTTATTTATTTATTTATTTATTTATTTATTTATGGCTGTGTTGGGTCTTCATTGCTGCATGCGGGCTTTCCCTAGTTTCGGGGAGCAGGGGCTACTCTTCATTGCGGTGCTTCTAATTGCAGTGGCTTCTCTTGTTGTGGATCATGGGCTCTAGGCAGGCAGGCTTCAGTAGTTGTGGCACGTGGGCTCAGTAGTTGTGGCCCGCGGGCTCTAGAGCACAGGCTCAGTAGTTGTGGCGCACGGGCTTAGTTGCTCCGCGGCATATGGGATCTTCCCAGACCAGAGCTCGAACCCGTGTTCCCTGCGTTGGCAGGTGGATTCTTAACCACTGTGCCACCAGGGAAGCCCCCATGCTGTTAGTATTTTATGGGTCTTCCATAGGAGAATTTTTTCTCATCAACTCTTTGATTACCAGAACTTGAATTTTTCCCAAAAATGAGCAACCTCCAAAGGTGGACAATTAAGGGTTATTTTAATTGAACTATAATTGATTTACAATATTGTGTTAGTTTCAGGCGTACAGCAAAGTGATTCAGCTATATATATGTATATATATTCTTTTTCAGATTCTCTTCCATTATAGGTTATTACCAGATATTGAATATAGTTCCCTGTGCTGTATAGTAAATCCTTGTTGTTTATCTATTTTATATTTATTGGTGTGTATCTATTAATCCCATACTCCTAATTTATCCCTCCCACCACTTCCCCTTTGGTAACCGTAAGTTTGTTTTCCATGTCTATGAGTCTGTTTCTGTTTTGTAAATAAGTTCACTTGTACTATTCTTTAGATTCCACATATAAGTGAAAGCATATGACATTTGTCTTTGTCTGACTTACTTCACTCAGTATGATAACCTCTAGGTCCATCCATGTTGCTGCAAATGGCGTTATTTCATTTCTTTTTATGGCTGAGTAACATTCATTGTATACAGGTACCACATCTTCTTTGTCCATTCATTTGTCAACGGACATTTAGGTTGCTTCCATGTCTTGGCTATTGTAAACAGTGCTGCAATGAACACTGGGGTGCATGTATCTTTTCAAATTAGAGTTTTCACCAGATATATGCCCAGGAGTGGGATTGCTGGATCATACGATAGCTGTATTTTTAGTTTTTTAAGGAACCTCCATACTGTTCTCCATAATGGCTGCACAACTTACATTCCCACACAGTGTAGGAGGGTTCAACAATTAAGAGGTTTTTAAAAGTATCATTATGAACTCATGGCGTTTAGATATATGGTATGTCTTCATCCACTGCCAGCATTATTCTTTTTGATAAGCAATTAGGACAAGAAAGTCTAAAAAGGATCATGAAAAAAAGAAAAAAGAAGATTGAGAGAATGCTGATTTCTACTGAGCCAGTATCACTTCTGTATTAATTTATTTTTACATGAAGGAAAAAAAAGATTGAAGCTGAGCTAAAAGGTCACTTCACTACAAGCTGGAAAGAAGTCTAGTTTCTAAGAAACATCTCCAAAAATGGGAAGTTGAGTTTCTAAGGAACAGTTCCACTGAGTTTTGGTGAGGAATTGGGGCTGAGAGCTGGGGAGCAGGACAAGGCAGGAAGCGGGGTGCCCCAAGTGTGGCTGGAAAAGCCAAATGCCACTGGGTCCTGCTCGCAGGAAGGGCGCCCTGCTCTTCGCTCCGCAAGCATAAATACCACATGGTGCTTTGCTGGCTGGCCTGCTGTCCTGGGCTCACCCCCGGGAGCACTGCACTTCTCCTCGCTGACTCGGGGATTATCTGCCTTTTTGAAAATCTACGCTGGGATCTGAGGTTTCAGTTTCACCAAAATAAATCCTGCACTGGCCCAGCCCTTCCTCAGCTCATCCAAACAAACCAGTCTGGTTTCTGAGAGCGTTTCAAGGGGTGCTGGCGGAGACAGCCCCGCCCTGCCGGCCTCCGGAAGGCAGGATGCAGAGCTTGAGGACGATCCCTCATCCCTTGGCAGCCCTGCATGCCAGGGGGTACCAAAATCCCCAAATTCGGGGAAGTCTGGGCATTTCTCTAAGGTTGTGAAGTAGGTTGTCAACCCAGGTTTGGTCTGGAACATCAAAGTTCAGAGGCAACACGGAAGCACTTGAATGAAGGGACGTGGTGGTCTCCCCTCTCCCTGCTCCCACCCCCCGGGGATCCTTGCCTCTTGCATTTTATTTATTTATTTATTTATTTTGCAGAAGGATTCACATTTATTGGTTCAAATACAGTACCTAACATTTGATCAACATGCATTTCACACTAATTGGTCACATTTCCGCAGGTAGTCAATTCACAGAAAAGGGCCCATCCCTTGCCAAATGAACTTCATTTGTTCACAGAGCCCATGGGGTAGGAACAGGGTTCTCCCCCTCAGCACCGTGGACATTCAGGGCCAGGTCATCCTCTGAGGGGCGTCCTGGGCACTGTGGGGTGTGGAGCAGCACCCCTGGCCCTGCCCACTCAGTGCCAGGAGCCCCCCCCAGTCATGAAAACCACAGATGCCCCAGACATCGCCCAGGGTCCCCTGGGGGCCAGTTCACCCAGATGAGAGCCCTGATCTAGAAGAACTCATGACACATGAACAAGCAACTGGCCTTTGTTGATTCAGCAAAAGGAATGTCCGTGGCGCATCTGCTAAAGGTTGGTCTGGGGACTCCTACTCCCCGGCTGCATGGCTCTGGGCAGGTCAGTCAACCCCTCCCACATCTCCTGGGGCTGTGCGGTCAGTGCCCCCACGGGGTGCTTGCTACTTGGAGCCGTGGGTGGGTGAAGGCACAGAGGAACAGAGCAGGAAGAAAGGCATGGCAATGCAGGGAAGTCCAGCTGACACCCACGGAAGTCATAAACTACATGCTTTTTCTCGATCTGTGTCTCCCTTGAAAAAGTTCCATCTGCAGCCTCCAAATGACTTGCAAAAACTTAAGCAAGAAGTTTAGAAAAACGAGTGATAAGTTAACCGAAATGTGGCCTCCAAAACCACAATAAGGTTGAAAACAGCGTTTTCTCCTTGGAATTCCAGGCCTTCCAAGGTCTCATCCAGCATTTTCATGGACTTCAGGTTGGGCTGACCCCTTAATGAATGTTCCTAATGCACTTATAACAGAGTGCAATTTGCAAAAATTCACATTATTGCAGTTGGGAGCGGCTTGTTGTGTTTGGCGGGGGGTGTTAAGGTAAGTCTCATTATCTGAGCATTTGGCATCATGAATTCAATGATTGTGAGCTGGACTGAAAATACAACATGAGGAAAGTTTTGTAAACCAAGCAGAAAGGAAGTCCACCCACCATTCTGCAAAGGCACCCACAGAGGACACACCCGGAGTGAGATGGGTGATGCCGAATTAAGCTCTCCCGTTCAGTCCCTGTTCCAGATGCTCTCAGGGTGAAAAGACTTGCGGTGTGTGATTACCGCTTCTCTTCCTATTATTTTTAATATCACGACCCCTAAGTGCAAGCCATCTGCTTCTGTATATAGGTGAAGGTACCCCAGATTTTTCTGACACTGGAGGGAAAACGGCCGTGTTGGACTCACTGAGTGATAGCCCCCCGGGATGTTCTGCCTTATCTCAACTTTAACCTTTTAAAAGATAATAATTAGAGGAACACTCATGGCAGCTAAAAACACCAACTCTGGAGGCGGAAGGGTTGGTTCCCACATCCAAGTTCTCCTGTCCAGAGGCTACGGGAGACACGGAAACTGAACTGGACGAGATGCGCCATAGCATCTGCCTTAAAGGCAAATGAGGTGGGCTTCCCTGGTGGTGCAGTGGTTGGGAATCCGCCTGCCAATGTAGGGGACATGGGTTCAAGCCCTGGTCCGGGAAGATCCCACATGCTGCAGAGCAACTAAGCCTGTGTGCCACAACTACTGAGCCTGCACTCTAGAGCCCGTGAGCCACAACTACTGAGCCCTCGTGTCACAACTACTGAGCCTGCAAGCCACAACTACTGAACCCGTGCAACACAACTGCTGAGCCCGTGAGCCACAGCTACTGAGCCTGCGTGCCACAACTACTGAGCTTGCATGCCACAACTACTGAACCCGTGAGACACAACTACTGAGCCCATGCACAATTACTGAACCCGCAAGCCACAACTACTGAGCCTGCACACCACAACTACTGAGCCCGTGTGCCACAACTACTGAGCCCGTGTGCCACAACTGTTGAAGCCTGTGCGCCTAGAGCCTGTGCTCCACAACAAGAGAAGCCACTGCAATGAGAAGCCTGCGCACCACAACAAAGGGTAGCCCCTGCTCGCCGCCACTAAGGAAAGCCCGTGCACAGCAACGAAGACCCAACGTAGCCAAAAACATTTTTTAATAAATAAATAAAATAAAATTACTTAAAAAAAGAGTACGCTTAGTTTAAACACAAATAAAAAGTACAAAAAAAGAAGTACGTACAGGTAAAACCTTCTTAGCTATGACACCAAAAACACAAGTGACACAAGAAAAAAATAGATAAATGGGGAAACGTCATCAAAGTTAAAAGCATTTGTGCTTCAAAGGACACCAGCAAGAAAGTGAACAGACAACCCACAGAATGGGAGAAAATATTTGCAAATCCTATCTCTGGATGAGGAACTCGTCCAAAAAACCACATATATGTACATCATTATGATGATAAAAAGGTATTGGGGAGAGTGTGCATGAGTGGTGGTGCAGGGGGTATTTGGGAACTCTGTACTTCCTCTCAATTTTGCTGTGAACCTAAAAATACTCTAAAAAATAGTCTATTAAAAAAATATTGAGGATCCCAAACAGCTTGTGTTAAAAAAAACCCAAAAAACCTATTTCTAAAATTTTAGCAGGACTACATTTTCAAATGACAAGTAGCAGCTTTTCAAAAAAGTTTTTTTTTTTAGGGAGAACAGTGCTGTTTGCTGCATTTTGCAAATCTGTTCCGTGTGTGTCTGAACAGAAGACGGCCGGATTCTCATGCCAGCTTCTGCGTTCAATCTGCTGTGACATGAGACCCACGTAACTGCTGGAAAACTGCACACATGTGTGAGAAAATGCGAGTGACAGAGGCCAGGAGTGCTTAGTCTTGGGACGCTACCAGGGAGAACCTGCTGCAGGGTCTCCTCTCCATTTCACAGCTGGGAAAACGAGCTCAAAGTCGGCACCAGACCTGCCCAAGTCCACCACATGCAGCTCAAGTCCCGGGATATACCTGGGACGCTGTGTCTCCAAAGACTCTGGCTGTGGGTAGGTAGCCCCAGACCCACCGTGCCTCAGTTCAATCCGACCAACCGCTGACTGCCCAGTGTTTCCAAGGTGATGAGATGGAGGGGTCCCGCTGAGGCCCATGCCGTTTTGCAGGTTCACGGCCGTCCATGCGGTATACGCCTCTGTCACCCCTGCCCTCCCGCCAGTGTCCCCACTGCTGGTCAGCAGGAAAAGAGAGGCACCTGCAGAAAGGGAGCGGATGTCACCTGCCCCCACAAGATGCCAGCCAGGAAAAGAAAAGGCGGTGGGAATCCCAGAGGGTCCTTCCCGCTCCTTCCAGAAGCTGTGAGGAGCGTGTTGGAGGCGTCCCCCGGAAGGAAGCCTGCTGGGCCCCAGACGTGATTCTCACCGAGGCTGAACCACCCACAGGCTCTGGCTTCGCTCTACTCCCTCTGGGCCTCGGGTAGAAGCAATCAGCAGAAAAGAACAGACTGTGTGAGGGCCCCAGGTCACACCAGCCCCCAACTCGGCGAGCAGATGAAGGGAGATTGTGGTTGGCGGGCGGACTGTGGGGACACCTGGGGCCAGGGCCCTGGAGCATCTGAGCACGAGACACTAACAGCATGAGCCACCACCGACGGTATTCTGGGAATCAAATGAGTCCCAGACACCAGGCTCGAAGCAGAAGCCGGTCTCAGCCCGGGCAGCAGGCCACGCCTCTCCTCTTTTCCACTTTTTCTTCCATCAGAATTGCCTTTTATAGCCAGGTTGATATTTAACAACCAGAAAAGGTCAGAGGGTGAGAGTAGCAACCACTGAAGTGTAAGGCCGGGGAGGACAGGCCAGATCAAGGCTGGAACCCAGACCCTGGGCTCTGGGGCAGGCGCTGGGCACAGAAGCGTCGAGAGGTCATAGGTCGGGGGCTGGCGAGGGTGAAAGGGTGGGGCAGGGCGGGCATCCTGCTACCAAGAGCCGACCTGCTGTGTTCTTTCCACCCCTCCAGGCTGCAGACGGGACGGTGGAAGCTCTCTGGAGAAGCCCAAGGAATCTAATCATCCCAGGCTGGGAAATGCAAACTCAGGCCTGTGTTAGCGGAGCCTGGACCCAAAACTGCCCAAAACTATGCAGGGCTCATGCTGACTGGGTGGCGGCTAAATATAGGAAACCCAACTATCTGGAGAATGCAGCTTCTGCATTTGGGAGGATAACGTTAAGCTTGTTTTTATTCATTGTTCACAGATTGTTTTTGTTTTTGTTTTTTTGTAGGGCATTAGAGCTGGGAGGAATTTCAGAGTTTGCCTCACGGAGATTCATTTCACGGACAGAGGACCTGAACACCTGAACTCAAGAGGGAGGGGCGTTTCTTTTTTTTTTTTTTTTTTTCTTTTTGGCCGCACTGCTCGGCTTGTGGGATCTTAGTTCCCCGACCAGGGACCGAACCTGCACCCTCGGCAGTGAAAGCACTGAGCTCTAACCACTGGACCGCCAAAAGATCACTGGAATTCCCAGGAGGGATGTTTCTTTTTTGAGGAACTGGACGTTTTCTGCTCCATGCCTCTGAACCACGGCAAGAAGACCTCTCCCCATGCTCTCCACTTCTCACCTCGAGAGTCTGCATCTCCCCCTCCCCACATTCAGGGATGGAGTGTGGTCTGTTGCAATGCTTTTCCCAGAGACAGATGTTGTGGAAAGGGCAAAATCCAGCTGGGGCTTCCCCCCACCTTAGAAATAGTCAGCCCAGGGGCTTCCCTGGTGGTGCACTGGTTAAGAATCCGCCTGCCAATGCAGGGGACACGGGTTCGAGCCCTGGTCCGGGAAGATCCCACATGCCATGGAGCAGCTAAGTCCGTGCGCCGCAACTACTGAACCTGTGCTCTAGGGACTGCGAGCCACAACTACTGAGCCCGCGTGTTGTAACTACTGAAGCCCGGGTGCCTAGAGCCTGTGCTTCGCAACAAGAGAAGCCACTGCAATGAGAAGCCCGCGCACCGCAACAAAGAGTAGCCCCCACTTGCCGCAACTAGAGAAAGCCCGCACGCAGCAACGAAGACCCAACGCAGCCAAAAATAAATAAATAAATAAAATTATTCTTTAAAAAAAGAAATAGTCGGCCCGGAGGGCCCAGGAAAGCAACTGAATTCGGGGGGTAGATTGGGTACCTTTGTGCGGTCTGTGTTAGTTTCCTGGGCCTGCTGCAACAAACCACACTGATTTGGTGGCTTAAGGCAGCAGAAATTTATTCTCTGCAGTTCTGGAGGCTGGAAGTCTGAAATTAGCATCACTGGGCTGTAATCCAGGTGCGGCAGGGATGTGCTCCCTCGCCTCCCCAGGAGGCTCCAGGGGAGGGTCCTTCCCACCTCCTGCAGCTCTGGAGGCCGCGGTGTCCTAAGCTTGTGGTCGTGGCCTTCCAGTCTCTGCCTCTGTCTTTCTGTGGCCTCTCCTCTGTGTCTGTGCAGAATCTCCTCCTGCCTCCTCCTTTTTTTTTTTTTTTTTACTTTTAAAATTCTTTGGCCGCACCGCGTGGCATGCAGGATCTTAGTTCCTGGACCAGGGATTAAACTCGCGACCCCTGCAGTGGAAGCTCAGAGTCCTAACCACTGGATCGCCAGGGAAGTCCCTCTGTCTCCTTCTTATGACTGCATTAAGGGCCCACCAGGATAATCTCCCCATCTCAAAAGGCTTCATTAAATCACACCTGCAAAATCTTCGCCTGCTCAGGTAACAGGTTCCTGGGACTTAGGACCTGATATCTTTGGTGGGGAGTCATTCTTCAGCCAACCCCAAAGTCTCTCTCCAGGGCCGACGTGCATGCTGACAGGAATGCCCCCATGCCCAGCACCAGGCGGCCTGCCCAGGAGAGAAGGCAGCTGAAGCAACGGGCGAGGCGGTGGTGTCTTCCTGGAGGATGCCTCCACACGGAGCTGGTAAGGCTCCCATGTGGGCCGACAAGAGAGTTCCAGGACCAGGCAGTGGTGCTGGTTGCACAACATTGTGGATGTGCTAAATGCCAATGAATTATCTGCTTCAAAAAGATTAAAATGGTGGAATTTTTTTTGAAAAATGAAGATGGGAGGGGACTTCTCTGGCGGTCCAGTGGTTAAGACTCCGCGCTTCCACTGTAGGGGGCGTAGGTTCCAACCCTGGTCGGGGAACTAAGATCCCACATGCTGCAGGGTATGGCCCAAAATATTTTTTTAAAAAAAGGGAAAAGAAAAATGAAGGGACTTCCCTGGTGGCGCAGTGGTTAAGAATCCACCTACCAATGCAGGGGACACAGGTTAGAGCCCTGGTCCAGGAAGATCCCACATGCCACGGAGCAACTAAGCCCGTGCGCCCCAACTACTGCAGCCTGCCTGCCTAGAGCCCGTGCTCCACAACAAGAGAAGCCATCACAATGAGAAGCCCGTGCATCGCAACAAAGAGTAGCCCCCGCTCGTCGCAACTAGAGAAAGCATGCACGTGGCAATGAAGACCCAACGCAGCCAAAAATGAATAAATAAGAAAAAACAAGAAAAATGAGGTTGGAAAATAAAATCCACCCCGGGGTCAGCTTTGCAGCCGGGGCTCAGCCTGGCACTGGGACCCACCCCGGCGGCATGCCCCGTCCATCCCCACTTAAGCTGCAGGGCTGCCGCCACCTGCTGCGGGAAACGGCGTGGTGGGTGTCAGGATTAACCCGTGGTCACCACTAAAAACAAGTGAGAGGCTTTCTAGGGAGCAGCCTGAGAGAGCCTGGCCTGCAGCTGCAGCCAACGGCAGCAAACAGGTTCCTGCCTGGCCAGCTGTCAGAAAGCACGCACGCGGGCCACAGCGGAGGAGATGCCGGGAAGGTCACGGGAGCTCACAGGCAGTCCCTTGAGGGGCTCCTGAGGTCAGATGGCATTTGAGAGAAAGGTGAGACAGAGCCTGCTGGCTGCTGGGCCACCGTGCAGCGCAAAACACGTTAGTTTCGACACCTCAAAGTCAGAACGGTTTGCAGGTGGCGAGTAGGTGGAGGGGAGGTGGGGCGGGGAAGGGACAGAGGAGGAGCGAAGCCTAAACGAGAGAGTAAGACCTGATTCAGCAAAGGTTCTGCCTACACAGGATCCGCCCGGTGAAAAATAGAAACCCGATGCCATGCAAGGGCAGACTTGCGAACAGAGATGACACACGAGACCTGGGAGGTTTTCTGTGCGCACGCACGCACGCACACACACACACACACACACACACCCGGCCGGGGGCGGGGCACATGGATATTCTGACAGAGGTGGCCGGCGCAGCCAGCACCGTGGGAGCCGAGGGTACAGCACACGAGCTCCCCGAGGGACGCAGGTTCGCGATGGGACACAGGCAGCTGGCTCACGTGGGCCCGATGCAGGCACATGTGTGCTGTCTGGGACTCAGCCCAGAGTCACGAGGCGGGGACTCTGGCAGAGCTTCCCTCGCTTCCGCCGGACATCCCGGGCCAAGGTGCTCAGGGCCCCCTCCTCCCCCTGCAAAGAGCTCGGAGGGAGGGTCCCCAAGTTCCCCCGTGCGGTGGACAGAAGCGCAGGACACCGTGGCCCCGGGGGCCTCCCAGGTCTGTGGTTTGCTGGCACCCTCTCGGCCAGCACCACGGCCTCCGTCAGATGCCTGCAGGCCTGTGAACGCAGCCCGGACCTGCTCTAAAGCCACACTTCCTTCTGCAAACTTTTTTAAGAATTGACATGAGGTTTTCATAAAATCAAAGTAAAGCATTTGAAAGTGAACATTCCACCAGCATCATGTGCAGTCACAGTGCTGTGCAGCCTCGACCTCTATCTGGTTCCAAAACATTCTCGAAGGAAGCCCCGTCCCCATCAGCAGTCACCCCATCCCATCCCCAGCCCCTGACAACCAGGAACCCACTCTCTGTGTCTGTGGATCTGCCTGTTCTGGACGTTTCCCATCAGTGGAATCACACCCTGTGTGTCCTTCTGTGTCGGGCTTCTCTCACAGAGCATCGTGTTCTCAGGGTCCATCTACGTTGCAGTGGCTGTCAGGGCTTCACCCTTTTTCATGGCTGAGTGATGCCCCCGTGTGTGGAGGGGCCACCTTGTGTTTGTCTATCATCTGCTGATGGACACTTGGGTTCCACATACACTTGGGTGTGTATGCTTGAGTATCTCTTTGATTCTCTTGGAGTGGACTCACTGGGTCACCTGACTCCCTTTTCACCTTTGCCATCCCTGAAATACCCCAGACCAGACCTCCCCATTCTGCAGCCTGCAGCTGGCTTTTGGGAAGTGTAACTCTTTACAACGGTAGGTGCACATCTATCCGATAGGCATCTACAAGCCCTGGGATGATGGGGAGTGAGGATCTTCAGAAGGGGACCCTCCAAAAACCCAACGATCAAGATAAATATCTTAATGCGCTGTTGTAAAAAGTCAAAACGGGGCTTCCCTGGTGGCGCAGTGGTTGAGAGTCCGCCTGCCGATGCAGGGGACACGGGTTCGTGCCCCGGTCTGGGAAGATCCCACATGCCGCGGAGCGGCTGGGCCCGTGAGCCATGGCCGCCGAGCCTGCGCGTCCAGAGCCTGTGCTCCGCAACGGGAGAGGCCACAGCAGTGAGAGGCCCGCGTACCGCAAAAAAAAAAAAAAAAAAAAAAAAAAGTCAAAACAAATGCACAAAATCCACCATAACCCGGATAGTGACATTTTAAAATCAAGACAGGATTGTGAACGGTGCCGTGAGGCCCATCTTGGAGTCCCAGTCAAGAGGAAAAATCAGAATGACTGGTCCTGTCTTGATTTAAAATTTTGAAACTCAGTTCATCATGGATTTTTGCTTTGCTTTTAGATTTTCAACAGAAATACTAATGTCACATCAAAACATTTTACTTTTAAATGAAATCTAATTAGATTAAATAAATAAGTTAAAATGAAGTTGAACTAGTTAATTTTCACTTTACATTCAATATTCTTTATCTTGATCACTGAGGTTTTTGGTGCCCCCTTAGATTTTTCTCCAATGCCTGGCTCTCTGCACCCTGGTCTCAGCCCTTTGATTTGGGACTGATGGATCCGAGTGAGTAACCCAGCGCAGCTGACTACTTGCTAGTGGTCCTCAGGTTCCCTTCTCTGAGCCGCATTTTGGACATTTCTAGAAGCCCAGTTGTGCAAAAAGAGCTGGAGGGTGGGAGTGACGCTTGCCCAGCATGTCCTGGTACCTGTCCAGGTACCCAGAGGGTCCTGCCTGTTAAAGGGTCCATCAGCCCGGCTGCCAGAACCTGGAAGGGGCCAGCACAACGCAGAATGACCTACCGGAAACGGGGTACAAGCTAGGGTTCATTTTTTGTTTTCTGTTGGTCTGGAGTGGCAGC
The DNA here is from genome assembly GCF_059928025.1 of Delphinapterus leucas. Lineage (NCBI taxonomy): Eukaryota > Metazoa > Chordata > Mammalia > Artiodactyla > Monodontidae > Delphinapterus > Delphinapterus leucas. The sequence continues at coordinate 18,185,173 of NW_028322234.1, forward strand.
TGGCGTTGTCTTCTAAGTCCCAGTTTCCTTGTCGACAGAATAAAGCCCCTATCACTGGCGTCGCTGGGGGATGAGAGTGCCAGCACTTGGCAGGTTCTCCATGAATGCCAGGCCCCTCTCCCTCTTGATTCCCCAGGACCCTTAGGACAAACTTCCCAAAGAAGGAGAAGAGGGCTCAGGGCAGGCGGCAAGGTGCGGGTCTGTGCCACCCCAAAGCACCTGCCGCGGATGTGCCACGCTGGTGAGGCCCTTCTGAAGGGCCTGAAGACGATCCTGGTGTGTGTGTGTGCTGGGGAGGGGGCGAGGAGGCCGCTGGCCTCTCCGCATGTCAGCAGAGCTTCCCTCGGGAAACTTTCCACCGCACTGCCACCTTATCAGGCTTCAAGGAAGCACGTCAGCACTTTCTTAGAAAAGTATTTGTTCTGTAGGTGGCACCAGCGGGCACTTCCCTCAGCCCTGCCTGGCCTGGAGCGTTGCTCAGTCTCCACCCCCAAACCTTCAGAGGCACATATTGTTGGATGAAGACATTTCAAGGGTCTCAGCCGCAGAGGGTGAGCTTGGGCAGCCCAAGGAGGGGTGACAAAGACCAGCTGTAACTTCTGCAAGATGCCGCCCCATTTCAAAAGGGGCTTGGAGCCGGGCCGGGTATGCTTCTCCCTGGCTGGCTGGGTTTCAGTGTGGCCTAGGGTGCGCACATCTGTCTTCTGATCACTTAGTTTGAGACTCTCAGTTCCCAAAAGGCAGCAAAGGGAAGAAACTCAAAGACAGACCCAGGGCAGGCTGAGGGCCAGGTGGGAGAAAGGCCATAGTCGTACACAGAAACTGTCACCCCCACCACCCCCAGCTCAGCCGGTCGCGCTGGCCCTGATGGCGGTCTGCAGTGAATCTGCTGTGGGGCCGGTTCCCTTCCCCACCCGCTTTCCGAGAAGTGGGGGGGCCCCTGGTGCTGTGCCGGGGCTGCCCCTGCCCAGATCATCATGAAGCCGCTCAGCCCAGTGATCTGGCCCCTGGCGAGACAGCCTGGAAATGCACCGTGGGAGATGATGACCGAACATCAGGATCGCGAAGGTCTCCGCAGGCTGACTTCAGGGGAGAGGAATCCCGCCAGCGGGCGTCTAGACTGCGGTGTTTCTGGGATGCTGGAACCGGGAGCCAGAAATGCCAGCCAGCGGGAGGGCTGTGCTGCCACCTGGTGGCCACTGCTGCACGGGAAGCACGACGTCCGCCCAGCAGTGTGGCAGGCGGACCCCAGGTGTTGGGTATCAGCGGTGAACAAGGAGGGGTTCCAGCCCTCGAGGAGCCTGAGAATGAAGGTGCAGGGCCTGCAAAACCTGCATTGATTTAGGGCAGGTGAGACCCCCGCTGGGTTAGGGATTCCACGGACCCTCAGGAGACTTCGTTCCATGACCATGTGACCTCTGAGGTCCTGGGATGCTGCACACACTTAAATACACACCTGAGGGGTAGGGAGAGGAGGTGACTCACAGACACTGGGGGTCGCCCTGGTTTATACCGTCTGACCGTTGGGGGTTTATTCTGGAGTCTAAGCTGTGCTATGGATCAAATTCAGTATTTTTCCAAATAATAAATGCAGGGGTCCCCCCCCTCGGCACTGCTGACATTGAGGCGGGGTCATTCTCTGTGGCGGCCCTCCCAGGCACTATGGGGTGTGCCTGTGGGGCGCGAGCCCGAGACAGGTTTGCCTTGGTAGGCCCCTGCCTCCAAACAGCAACCCGGAAAGTTATAGTTTATTAACTGCACAGCTGTGAAGATGAATACAAACCAGGCTGGGTTGTTATTATATATTCCTTAAGACATTCACTCTTGGTTGACTGATTTTAACGTAAGTGAAAGCACTTTGGTGGGCCCTGGGCACGGGCCTCCTGTGATGGACTGGGGCGAGCATGCTGCCCGGACCACCTTGGTTGAAACGTTGCTTCTCACGGGGGCCTCCCCTCCCCTCGCCCAGGCTGGGTCAGCCCCCTCTGCACAGGCCCAGCTCCTGGATGTTCACTTCGGATCCTGGGGCACTGCCCTAGACCCGTTCTCCATCCAGGCAGACCTGCCCCCTGGGCACTGCCATGTCTGGAGACTTCTGTGGTTGTCACACTGGGGGTGACCTACCCCACAAGCACAAAGGACGGGCACATACAACACAAAAGGTCCCCACGGAGCCATGCTCCCTGGGCCTGCCCCAGGGCTCCGAGGGACGTCGGGGAGCCTGACCCGTTCCTGCCAGAACCACGGGTCCCACAGCCCGAGAAGGCCACAGCGTCCTGAGGGGCCATGTCTGGGGCCCAAATCAGCTGGAGAGACAGATGGAGGGAGGGCGGGAGGACGGCTCCTACCTGGTGGCCTGAGCAGGTTCACGCAGTGAGGAGCTTCGTGAACACCATCCACTCCCTGCCTACCAGGTCTGTGCAGGGCCTCTGCACATCTGGGCCTGGGGGGCGGGGGTGAAAATGCACGTAACATAAAAGCTACCATTTAAATCACGTTACACTGTTCAGCTCATTGGCATTTGTACAGCCATCACCTCTATCTAATTCCAGGACATTCTCATCTCCCCCATATGAAACGCCGTCCCCATCAGCAGTCACTTCTCCTCCCCCAGGCCGTGACAACCAGGAACCCACTCTCTGTCTCTGTGGATCTGCCTGTTCTGAACGTTTCTGGAATTCGCAGCAGTGATTTCTGCAGTGACTCGAGGGTCTGCTGGGATCAAGGACACGGGGCGCCCTGCAATGTGCCTTGAGGGGTGGCCCTGAAGCAATGGGCACTTCTGTCCCCTCATGTCCTGACAGCCACCCCAGAATGTCGTTACAGGCTGGGCAGCAGCAAACCCCGCGTGCCTTCCAGGCGGCTGCTGCAGGGCGATCATGTCGCATCGTCTGTGGGTCGTTGTCTCCCTGCACCAGCAGGGGCAAGGGCCGGGCAGAAAGAGAACCCCATGGGGGGCTGCTGACGTTACTGCTGCAAGACCCACGGCACCAGCTCCCGGGCCGACCGGAGCGGACTCAGCGAAGCAGGAGTGCTCACAGGCCAAGCCCGGCGACCAGCGCCCCGTGAGGAAGACGAGAGCGCTGGACCAGCACGGGATGAGCCTCAGGACAAGCCCAGCCTGCCTCGCCGGTCACAAGTGTGACCGTAAGAAGGACGTGTGGTCACTTGGAAGGCTGCGGCAAGAGTGAGGCTCAGGGGTGGGCCACCCAATGTTTGTGCACCGTGGAAACTTCCAGAGGTCACAACCCAACGCGTGTGGGGTAGAGGCAGGGTCTCCCGGCGGCACTGCTGACACCCGGACCGGGTCATCCTCGGTGGGACGTTCCCCAAGACACGTTCCGTTCCGTGATCATCTGACACAAATTCTCCTAAACAAAGTTTTACTGGCACGCGGCACAACCGGTAATTTACAAGAGCAGAACTGAGTCGTCTTGACGGAGAGTGTCAGCCTGCAAAGCCGACAATATTCCCTCTCTGGCCCTTTCTGGAAAAAGTGTGCTGACCGCTGACCTCTGGGCAAGCCCGGTGAACCTAACATTCTAGATGGGGGAGAGAAACATGCATACAAATAACTACATGAAACAGAGACAGTTTTACTCGGAGGCGTCATGGAGAAAAGCGAGGCAGTTCAGAAGGACCGTGGGTGTCGGTGAGATTCAAGGACGGGCTGGAGAGGAGAGCCCTCGCTGGAAGGGGACACTGGAGCACACACCCTAAAGAGATGAGGGGCGGCCGTGTGGGTATTTGGAGGGAAGGTGGCGGCAGTGGGGGTGCAGCTCGTGCAAATGTCCTGGGGCGAGACGATGCCTTTTGGGGCAGCGGGCGGCGAGGTCAAAAGCTGACAGGCCCTGTGGCCACTAAGAGGTGAGCTGTAGCCCTTGGGAGATTGGGGAGGGGGTACTCCGAGCAGGGAGGTCACATGACCTGACAAAGCTTCTAAGGCTGCCTCTGCGGCTGCTGAGCTGGCGTTTCTTTCCTCCACGTGACGCAGCCCTGACTCAGCCTGGAGACGGTAGCCTGGCAGTGGGACCTGCAGCTCCATCTGGGTTGGGAGGGGGTTTGCAGGAGCTGCCTGGGCTGGGGCCTGACTCCCCGTCCACCTCCCTCGGCTCCCCGACACAGAGTTTGCTGGAAACAGGCGGGTCCCCGCAGCTCCTTCCCGGGAGCGGGTGTGAGCTTCTTGGAAGCCGCAGGCCAGCGGCCACGGAGCTGTCTGCTGACATCACTGTGCAAGGCTGCGGCCGTCAAGACCCTGGGCTGCTCTGAAAGGGCTTTGAGGAATCGGAGACAGGGCGTCAGGACGACGTCCCACCTCCCCGATTCCCGCGTCCCACAGAGGACAGCGCGCCGTGCGTGCGAGGGGTGCAGGAGCTTCAGACGGGGCGCGTTTCCTGCAGACCCATGACCCCCACCCATGACAGCGAGGGGGCTGCACCAGCGTCCTGGCATCATCCCGTGGACCCAAGACCAGAATCACGAGCTCCCAGGACTAGAAGGAGTCCGGAGACAACACTGGGCGGGTCATCCTCTGGGGGGCCGTCCCGGGCGCTGCAGGGTGTGCAGCAGCACCCCTGGCCCCCACCCCCTCGATGCCAGGAGCACCCCAGTCAAGATGACCACAGACGTCCCCAGACATGGCCCAGTGTCCCCTGGGGCAGGATCAGCCCCAATGAGACCCCCCCCCCGTCTGGGTCCAATAATAGAAATGACTTTGGAAGCAGCTGGTCAGCCCCTCTGCCCAGGGCCCCGTGTGGACACCGGACTTATTTGAGGAGCAGAGTGAGAAACCTATGGAGCTGCTGGTTGCTGGGCTGCTGTGTGTTGAAACGGAGAACACAGATGCTGAGATTTCTGGTTGCCCAATCCCTGGAAAGCACAGCTCCCAGCCCTTCTGCATCACAGCCAAGAAATCCAGCAGAGGCCGGGCTGTGTTCCTGGCATTGCGGCCGCGGCGGCTCTGCGTGACCCCAGGCTTGTTCCCGGCAGGTGCTGCGAAAGGGACCCAGCTGCCCCAGGAGGGCGGGACTCCTCGGCTTCTGCACCCTGCCTGCCCCTCAGAGGGCCTGGACTGGAGGTGGCTCTCACCCTGGGAACAGTCTGGGGACACCTGTGGTCGTCACGACGGGGGGTGCCCCTGGCATCCAGTGCGTGGGGACCAGGGAGGACGCTCCATATGCCGCGGTGCCCGGGACGGCCCCCCGCAGAGGAGGACCCGGCCCCACACCCACAGTGCTGAGGGGAAAGGCCCTGGGTTAATTACTTGGGAGAAAACTGAGCCTGCTCCCTGCTCACACTGGACACCAGCATAAACTGCTGACGGTCAGACAGCACAACCCGGGTGAGCCCAGTGTCTCTGAATGGCCTCCTCTCCTTCCCACACCACTCAGGTGGCGTGTCCCGTCTGCACATCAGCAACACGCGGGGGGAGAGAAGCCACAGCCCCCACGGCTGGGGTGGCAGGGGGGGGCGGCCTGGGCCCCATGCTGTCCCCGGGTCGGCAGCCATGGCCCTGGAGGCCGCCCCGTGAGCAGGACCGTCTTTCCCAGCCCCTTCCTGGTTAGCCCGGCCCAGCACACTGGGGCGGGTGAAGTAAACACAGCCCGGCGCCAAGGACAGACGCTCGGCCTCGCCCGTAGGCGGGGCACCCGGAGGGGATGAGGCAGGGGAAGGGGGAGGGACCTGGGGCCCAGAGCCTCCCCTCTCCCGGCCTGGACCTCAGAGCTGAGCCAGTGCCGGCCGGCCCAGGGCCCACCCTTGCTTTAATGCTCTGCTCTCACGGTCTGGAATCTCCTGGAAACTTCTGAGCAAGGGGCTCAGGTTTTCATCTCGTACCTGGCCCTGAAGATCCTCTCGCTGATCCCACAGCTGCAAGACAAAGGAGTTTCTGAGGCCTCGTCCCTCTGAGCGCCATGTGGGCCACCAGCGCCTGGGGGGACGCTCAGGATGGGGGTGCGGGAGGGTAGGGAAGCCCAGGGTCACAGGCATTTGAGTTTCCAAGCAGAGAGCGATTTGGAGTCCACCTGCGTGCAAGCCTGGCTCTAAACCCAAGTGCCCAGCGTGAGCAGGGATCGAACTCAATGCTTTTTCCAAATAGTTAACACAGGGTCCCCGCCCCCCCCGCCCCCCCCCGCGGTGCTGCTGACATCAGGGTGGGGTCGTCCTCTGTGGGGCAGCCGTCCTGGCCTCCCACCCACTTGATGCCAGACCCCGTCCCCCATCGTGACAACCACAGATCCCCCAGACATGGTGCAGTGTCCCTGGGGGCAGAATCGCCCCTGGTTGAGACCCACTGGCCTAGACGAGGGACTGGTCTCTTCTGGGGAGGCTGGGCTAAGCCACGTCGGGGCTGAGCCCGACTTGCCACTGCAGCTCTGACCCTGCCTCGGGGGCTGCGAGCCTTGGGCCCCCATCGGTTTGATCAAAAGCACGAGACCAGCCTGGACAGAGGGCCATTCTCCAGGACGCCTGGCCGTCACGCCTCATGACTGTCCATGCCCTGCCCACCACCTCCCACCTCCCATCCTGCAAGCCCCCGCCTCCAGGGAGCCCTTGGAGCTCCCTCACCCTCAGCGCCTGCCTTCTGCGTCAGATGCCCTCCCTAGCCCCCTAGCCAGCGTGGACGTAGACAAGACCTCCTCCGAGACCTCCCTGGACCCCGGGGCTCTCATCTCTCTGCTCGGCTCCCCCAGGCACATTTCCTGATTTCTTCCTCTTGCCCTTTTTTTTTCTTTGGTCGCACCGCGCGGCATGCAGGATCTTAGCTCCCCGATCAGGGATCGAACCCGCGTCTCCTGCATTGGAAGTGTGGAGTCTTAACCATTGGACTGGACCGCCAGGGAAGTCCTGTTTTGTCCTTCTTGTTTACTTGGGTGTCTGTGCCAGCGCTGTCCTTGGAGGGCAGGGCTTCATTCACCACCATGGCCAGCACCTACGACCACCCTCGGCCTGTGCTGCGCGCCGGGTCGGTATTCTGACTGACGGTCTGACCTGCCACTCACTCTCCAGCCACCATCACCCCCTCCCCGGCTTCTCCAGCCACTTTCCCCGACGCTATCCTCACCCTCCACTGACTGCGGTGGAGTGCTCACTCGACCACACAGTTGTTTTGTTCTGTCCTGTTTTTTTTCAACAAACGTGTACTTTGAAATAATCTGGGGTTTACAGAAAAGTTACAAAGACAGTAGAGAGAGTGCCGTCTGCCCTCACCCAACTACCCTTCCCCGGGGCGCGTTTGTCACAGCTGGGAAAGTGACATGGGGACACTTTATTCAGATTTCCCTAGTTTTCCCCCCAGTGTCCTGCCCCAGGATCCTGACACTCTGTTCTGTCGCCACTCACGTGTCCTCAGTCACCTCTGGGCAGTGAAAGCCTCTGGCTTTTCCTGGCCATCTTCTCACTAATTCTTTGTTTGTTTTGGAAAAAAAAAAAGTTACTTTCCATTTAAAAATGCCATTTAGGGCTTATTCTTGTTATTTGTAAATGAATTAATAAATACTTAAGATTTTTCTCAGTTTTAATTTTGAATCTAGTAACTTTTCATAAATATAACCCAAATTAAAAAAAAGCTCTTTGGAGCCTTCAAGACCAAAACGCTGGAGAACCTCTGTCCTAAAGAGTGGTTGGTGACCTCTGGCCCGAGGGCCACATCCGGCCCTCTGCACATTTTTTGTAAAGTTTTACTGGCACGTAGCCACACCCCCTCCCTCAGGTATTGTCTCTGGTGGCTTTCAAGATACAAGAGTTGAGTCGTTTCAGCAGAGACAGCCTGACCTGCAAATGAAAATATTTAAGGTCTGGCCCTTTACCAAAAAGTCTGCTACTGTCGATCTCCATTATAGCAAGTTTGTAGCAAGTGCTTGTTTAAAATCAGGCCAGGGACTTTCTTGGTGGTCCAGTAGTTAAGACTCCGCACTTCCACCGCAGGGGGCGAGGGTTCCATCCCTGGTCGGGGAACTAAGATTCTGTATGCCGTGAGCAGCCAAAAAAACTTTTTTAATAAAAAATAAAATAAATAAATAAAATCAGGCCAAAACCTACAGGGTGTGGGGTCCCAACAGACATCAGAATACCAGTACCATTGAAATGTCCATCGCATAACATCTTTCAAAAGCAAACACCACCGTGGACCATTACACAGCCATGAAGAGGGGGGAAGCCCCGACACTCGCTACCACGTGGCTGGACCCTGAGAACACGATGCTCAGTGAGAGAAGCCAGACACAGAAGGACACACAGTGTGTGATTCCACTGATGGGAAACGTCCAGAACAGGCAGATCCACAGACACAGAGAGTGGGTTCATGGTTGTCAGGGGCTGGGGAGGGGGATAGGGGGAGCGACTGCTGGTGGGGACGGGGCTTCTTTTGGGGTGATGGAATGTTCTAGAATTAGCTAGTGGTGGCTGTTGCACAACTAGGTGCTAAAATGCACTGAATTGAACACTTTAAAGGATGAACTGTGTGCTGTGTGAACTATATCTCAGTAAAAGAAAAAGAGCCCACAGCCCTGTGCTTTGGCTACAGGACACTGTCCTGTTCCATGTCCTACATGCGAGGTGTCCCAATCACTGCCCCACCTTGCAATCACCCCTCAGACATAGTAGCAGCCCTCACCCCGTCCCCCGACTGCACCCCAGGGCAGGGCCCATGGCACCCCCAGGGGGCACTCGTGCTGCAAGATCAGCATGTTATAAAGAAGGAAAAAGTCAAAGTGGTTTTCCCTCAAAGCAAACTGGAAAGATCTCGGGTAAGAATTCAACATGTTTAAGCAATTACAGGCAAAAGAGATTTCAAGGAAATGTCCCAGCGATTGGTGGGATTCTAGGGTCACGGTGCCAGCCTCACTGGGGGACCCTTGGGTGTCTCCACAGCATCGTTACCCCCGGCTGGACAGCTGGTAGTGTGCACAGAACGGACTTGCGGGGTGGAGATGCTGTCCAGTCAAGGCTGTGCTGTGACCTTGGGTGACCTCCTCCAGCCCTGGTTTCCACTCTCATTTACAAAGGCACGAAGGCTCCCTTCCTGGCATCGCGCTCTGGGTAGAGGTTACATTTTGGCTAAATGACTTGCTCTGGCCAGAGTGAGCCTGGTCCACTAGGCTTTTATCTGCTGCAGGCTCCCCTCCCCCTGTGACCCGCCCTCCTACCCTCCCTCCCCGCCCCCCCCCCGCCACAGTCCCTTACTGAGTTCCACCCAGCTCCCAAACGGTGGGTTGAGCAGTGTGCCCCCAAAATTCATGTCCACCCCAAACCTCAGATGGTGACTGATATGAACTGAATTCTGGTCCCCCAAATTCCTGTGTGGAAGCCCTGACCCCCAGGACCTCAGACTGTGACTGTATTTGGAGATGGGGTCTTTAAAGAGGAGATTAAGGTAAAATGAGGCCCTAAGGGTGGGCCCTGAGCCAATGGGACTGGGGTCCTTATAAGAAGACAGGTTAGAACACAGACATGCACAGAGGGGAGACCATGTGAGGACATGGGGAGAAGGCGGCCGTCCTCACACCAAGCAAAGAGGCCTCAGAGGGGACCAGCCCTGCCGACACCGCGATCTGGGACGTCCAGCCTCCAGCACGGCGAGAGAATAAGCGTCTGTTGTTTAAGGCCCCGGCCTGTGGTATTTGGTTGTGGCAGCTTGAGCAGACTAGTTTGGTGACCTTATTTGGAAATAGGGTCTTCGCAGATGTAATTAGTTGAAGTAAGATGAGGTCATGCTGGAATAGGATGGGCCCTAACCCAATGCTGGTGTCCTTATAAGAAGAGGAGAGACACACAGAGACAGAGGGAAGGTCACATGACAATGGGGGCAGAGACTGGGCTGATGTGTCCATAAGCCCAGAACTGCCTGGAGCCCCAGAGGCTGGAAGAGGCAGGAAGGACCCTCCCCTGAGCCTCTGTGACATCTTGACCTCGGACTTCTGGCCTCCAGGACTGTGGGAGAATAAGTCTCTGTTGTTCTAAGCTGCCCAGTCTGGGGTCATCTGCTACGGTGGTCTCAGGACGCTATCACCCCTCTGCAGTTTCCCTTCCCCACATTCTGACAGCCTATGGAAGAGTCCGTCCTCCAAACACCCCTCTGGTTAGCAGAGGGTCTCCTTCACCCACTCTTGTCCTCAAAAGCGTTCACAGTGCCTTGGGGGGACTGCTTCTACTTAAAATTTTATTTTTGACTGGATATATTAGGCCATTCAGGCTGTTATCACAGAACCCTGCAGACTGGGGGGCTTAAACCACAGACATGATTCCTTATTGTCCCAGAGGCTGGAGGCCCATGATCAGGCTGCTGGCATGGCGGGTTCCTGGTGAGGGCCTACTTCCTGGCCTGCAGACAGCCGTCTTCCTGCTGTGACTTCACATGGCCAGAGCTCTCTCCATCCCCTTATAAGAGACCAGAGCCCTCTCCATCCCCGTATAAGGACACTAATCTCATCCTAGAGGCTCCACCTGCATGACCTCACCGAACCCAATCAACTCCCAAGGGCCTCACCTCCAAACACCATCCCACTGAGGGTTAGGGCTTCAGCATATGAATGTGGGGGACATAAACATTCAGTCCATAACATGGGGGTAGGTTATGATTATTAAATATCCACTGTGGGACTTCCCTGGCGGTCCAGTGGTTACGACTCCCTGCCTCCACTGCAGGGGGTGCGGGTTTGATCCCCAGTTGGGGAACTAAGATCCCACATGCCGTACGGCATGGCCAAAAAAAAAAAAATCCACTGTGTACAGGCAGGGGGCCAGGCGAGGGATGGGTGGGGCCGCCGTGGCTCCATAGCGCCTTGCAGGGGAGCTCATCCAGAGCTGACACGCCCCACAGGCCTGCTGACCTAACAGCTCCCTCTGGCCCCCAGCCCCAGCCTCCCTCTGAACCACTCCTGTCAGTGGAGGCTTTTGAGGAACACACAGCTTTGCCCTGCAAAAGTTAATGGGCACAAAGGGTGCCTGGGATGCAGAGCATGTCTGGGGAAAGACCCGGAAACCAGTAATTCACTTGTTTACAGGAAGGGAGGCTGAGAGCTGGGAGCACAGGTGGGAGGGGAGACACCACTTTCACAGGACACAATTTGCACCTTTTGAATTCTTGTACCGTGGCATATTTATTTACGCAAAAACTTAATTTTTCTTCCTAGGGGTGTCTGGGCCCGAGTGAGGGTAGGTGAGGGAAAAGCCAAGTATTGGCCCAGCTCCCTGATTCTGCAGTTCAGACTGGGCTCCCCCTGTCCTGGGGGAGTGGACAGGTGACCTGCACGCTGGGGCCAAGGTGTCAAACCAGAACAAAAAAATGTTTCATACTCCAAAGAATTGAAAGCGGGGTCTCAAACAGATAACTGTACACCTGTGCTCACAGCAGCATGACTCCCAACAGCCAAAAGGTAGAAAGAACCCAAGTATCCATGGACGGATGATGGACAAACAAACGTGGTCCATCCACACAATGGAAAATGATTCAGCCCCGAAAAGGAAGGAGATTCTGACACTTGCTGTACTGTGGATGGACCCCAAGGACATGATGCTCAGTGAGAGAAGCCAAACACAGAAGGACAAGTACTGTCTGATTCCACTCACAGGAGGTCCCTAGAGGAGTCTCATCCACAGAGACAGGAAGTAGATGGTGGGGGCCAGGGGCTGGGGGAGGGGCTGGGGAGTCAGGGTTTCATGGGGACAGCTTCTATTTGGGAAGATGAGAAAGTTCTAGAGACGGATGGTGGGGATGGTTCCACGACAATGTGAATGTGTTTAATGCCACTTAACTGTGCACTTAAAAATGGTGAATTTAATGCCATTTGTATTTCAACACACACACACACACACACACACACACACACGAAGATGCTCCAAATGTTCACAAGAGCCTGGGTCTGTCCTGGGTGTGCGTGTGTGCAGCAACGCAGCCCATGCGTAAACAGGGCAACCCTGGTGGCCTCACAACACAGGTGACCGTCACCAGGCGGCATATCCACCACCCCACCCCACCCTCCAGGAGGTGGCTGAGCACATTAGAGTGCTAAGGGAAGGGTTCAGGGACCTGCTCCACTGAGCTTTCCTGATAATTCCCAAGGACGGAGGGGAGGGCAGGTGGGCAGGCATGGGGACCCGGCACCTCAGCTCCCACCCCCGGCTCCCTGGCTGTTTACTGAGCTTAGACGTGTCCACTCTGCTGGCCAAGCTGTTCCTGCCCCGAGATCAGGAAAACAAGGTCAGCTCAGGACATGGAAGCACTGCCCTGGCTGTTGTCCTTCCTGGTGGCTGCGGGGCCGGGACCCGCAGAGGGTGGACCCCTGCTGCTCACCTCCCAGGGGCGTGGGCTCTGGGCCAGGGGCATGTTCTGTCCCCATGGTTCCCCGACTTCTTTCTCCCCCTCAGTCAAGGGGAGGGGCCCTGGGATGGGGAGCAGGGGTCCAGGGCTCTCCAGCAACCTGCTGAAGGGCCTGGGGGTCCCTCACTCAGGCCCAGGTTTCCATGGATACCAGAGAAGCTGGAAGACCCCTGAAACCTTCAGGAAGAAGGAAGGTAGAGCCCAGAAAGGGGAAGGGCGTGGGGCTCGGGTGAGAGAACTCCAGTGACGGTGGGGTGACAGGACACGCTTCCCATCCGTCCAGAGCCCTCGCTGTGTCGCCCAGGGACACGGACTGCAGAGCTGATGACCTCATCTCCTCAGGCAGCAGCCCGGGGCGGCCGGGGCAGCTACCACCCCAGTTTTACCGAAGGGAAACTGAGGGCGGGAGCAGATGCCTGCCTGACCAGGGGTCTCGGAGCTGGGAGGTGCTGCTTCTTGGGCCTGGCTCCAGCGTGCCCAGCCCCACCCCCAAGCATTGTAGAAACGGCCCTGAAACCCCCTGGGCCTCTGCCCACCACTGTTGGGGGCGACTGGGGCACCCTCACCTTCTCTGTGCCTCAGTTTCCTAATCTGGAAAACAAGGTCAATTGATTGTTGCCATGGGTGGGGCTGGAACCCTCTATGGCTCCTCACTGCCCTGAGGATAAGGTGGTCTCTGCCCGAGGCCACCTCGCTCCCTCTGCCTCACCTTGCACCCCTGCCTGCCATCCTGGAACCAGCCTCTACTCCTAGGCACACACTGCTCCCGCCACCTGGAGGGTCCCTCCCACCCCAATCGGCTCCAGGGCATTGGCATGCTCAACTCAAGATGTCACTTCCTCCAAGAAGGCCTCCCTGAAGCCCCAGAGGGAGCACCTCAAGCAGTGCTGTCACCATCAACTCACTCAACCAGGGTTTCAACTGGGGTGATTCTACCCCCCAGGGGATGTTGGGTAATGTCTGGGGACATCTGTGATTGTCACGACTAGGGGGCTCCTGGTATCGAGTGGGTGGGGGCCAGGGATGCTGCTCCACACCCCACAGAGCCCAGGACGACCCCTCACAGAGAACAACCTGGCCTCAGTGTTCACAGTGTCGAGGAGGCCAGCGGGCCCTGCCCCTCGGCCCTGGGACGCGGGAGACCTGGTTGCTGGTTTGCCAGGGGCACGTGCGTGTGCGGCTGCCTCTCCTCCCACCTACTCTGCATGCCTGTCCTCACTCCGCAGCCCCGGCTCGAGCCAAGGACGCCCACAGCTGGCAGCCTGGCTCTCTGTGGCTCTGGGCTGCCTGGCTTTGTGAGTCCTGCAGTCAGAGGGCCCTGACTCCGAGCTCGCCCCTCATCCGCGCAGAGCTGTGAATCGGCTGGGATGTTAGTCAGGGACCCAGGGACGGCGCGTCCCATTCCAGGAGGCTCACGAGCTCAGACCTTGGCCCCGGCCGCTGACTCAGCCAGGGAGTCAGAGTGCGGTCATCACTCCTTCCGGTGCACGATGAGTACATTCTCCGCTGGCCCTACCATGCCACCGGTCCTGGTCACAGGCTCATCTCTCTGCTCAGGAGGTCAGGTGAGGATTCCTCCCTGAGCCTCATTCTTTCTTTCACTCGCTAAACATCCGGCCCGCAGTTGGGGAGAGATCCCTGACCCGAAGGAGCTTACGATCCGGCCTGGGTGACAGATGCAGCTAATTTGAATGTCACAGAACAGTTATCGTGTTAACACTCGGCTTCTCTCTGCTCCTAGTTTCTCTTCTGTGACATGGAGATGATTATCTCTAATTGGCAGAGCTGAGGTGAGTTTCAGAACGAGCGTGGGAAGTCAACAGGGTAGGTGTATCGATCAGCTACTGCCGCATGACAAATCACCACCAACGTAGGGTCTAAGACAACACCCTTTGTCATCCCCTGGTTTCTGTGTCAGGAAACGGGGGTGTGGCTTAACTGGGCCCTCAACTCGGGTTCTCAAAAGGCTGAAATCAAGGGATTGGCCGGGCTGAGCTCTCATCTAGGAACTTAGGGTCCCCTTCCAAGCTCATCTGACTGGTTGGCAGAGTCTACTTCCCTGCAGTTGTAGGACTGAGGCCCCATTTTCCTGCTGGCTGTTGGGAGGCGGCTGCTCTCAGCTCCCATGGCCTCCTCCACGGGCAGCGTGCGGCTGTTTGCTTTTTCCAAAGCCAGTAGGAGAGTGTCTGCTGTTGCTCTGGTCTCTCTCTCTCTCTCTCTCTCTTTCTTGTGGTAAAAAGCATATAACCATCCTAACCATTTTTAAGCACACAGCTCAGTGGCATTAAGCACACTCACACTGTTGGACAACCATCCCCAACATCATCTCCAGAACTTTCTCATCTTCCCAAACTGAAGCTCTGTCCCCATGAAACACTGACTCCCCAGCCCCTCCCCCAGCCCCTGGCCCCCACCATCTACTTCCTGTCTCTGTGGATGTGACCCCTCTAGATAGGCTTCTGGTCTCTTGTAAGGCCTCGTCTGATTAGGTCAGGCCCACCCAGACAATCGTTGTGATGAACGAACTCAAAAGTCCACTGATCAGGGGTCTTTGTTATAAAGTCCCTTGGGCCATATCACATCAGCCTAACCACAGAGTGGCATCCCGTCCATTCCAGGTTCTGCCCACACTGAGGAGCAGGGATAGGACAGTGTGTGGACACCAGGGGGGCGGGGGTCTTTGGTGCCATCTTGGAATTCCCCCTCCCACGGGAGGTGCAGTGACATGGGGTGCTGCCACTGTATGGGCTCCCGTGAGGAAGAAGCACACAACAAGCCCCCACCGCCTGGGGAGCGCCTACCATTCAGGGCGCAGAGAAGATGGCAGAGAACTCTGGGGAAGTTGAGGAAGCCTTGATTCCAACAACGGGATGTCTCAGCAGTCCTCGGAGCCTGGGCAGAATGGCCAGGGGAGGATGAGGGACGGTTCTCGCCCCCTAGAGAGAACTGGGGTACCTCACTATAACTCCCAGCCCTCCCCGTCACTCCTCCCTCTGGCGGCCCTCCTGTGGATGCCAGGACCGCGGTGGTGACAGTGGGCCCGCCCCCTGTGCTCAGAAAGGGCAAGTGAGTCGCCTGGGGTGCCCGTGTGAGTGAGGGGTGCATCTGGATTTGAACCTGAGCCTTCTGGTGCTGGGAGCCTCCACAGAATTGCAGACCCCCCCCCCCAAGAGAATAAACCCACTGGAAGGGCTGGCTGCCTAATAAGGCGGCAGACGAGATGCCCAGAATTGTGGGAAAAGAGAGGCACAGCCCTGCACGACGAGCATGGGGCACTGCGCCGCCCAAGGTTAGATGTTCGTATCTGTTTTTCCCAGCCCCCACAAACACAGCAGGAAGAGCTCTCTCCACTCTGCAGACATGTGACGGTCCTACACACCCACAAATTAAACAGAGCCGAATCCGTGCAAATGACAGAGGGCCCAGAACTCCGCACACACGCAGTCCCTACGCCAACTTCCTATTTTTGTGCAAAAGTTACACGAGATGCCGCCACTGAGGGGAGCTGGGGGAAGGGTGCATGAGATCGCTCTGCACGGTTTTTGCAACTTCCTATGAATCTGGAATTATTTCAAATTAAAGGTTTTTTTTTAAAAAACCAGGTGAGGGGACTTCCCTGGCGGTCCAATGGTTAAGACTCTGAGTTTCCACTGCAGGGGGCACGGGTTTGATCCCTGGTCGGGGAACTAAGATTCCACATGCCCCACACTGCGGCAAAAATAAATAAATAAATAAATAAATAAATAAAACCAGGTGAAGCTATGGGTTTGTTTAGCTGTGACGAGGACAAAGCATGCTTTCTCCAAGCACCGCCTTTCTACCCCAACCCTGACCCACCCGCGGTGCCTCCAGCAAGGAAGGCGAGGGTAAAGAGACCCCCTGCATGGTCCTGGTGGAGGCTCAGCGTGGCTGGGTCTGGAATGACCATGCCCCCTTCTCCCCCTTTGTGGCCATAAGGATTCTAAGTCCCCAAACCCCTGCCCCCTGTGGACCAACCCCAAAGTGTGGGCAGGACTGTGAACATGATACCATTTCCCATATTAGGTGATTTCGTACAGAAGAAGGGATTTGGAGGGTGTACTTAAAGCACCGAGTCAGTTGACTTTGAGTTGATCAAAAGGACAAATCACGTGGGTGGCCCTGACCCAGTCCAAGGGCAGGGCCCTTCCTGCAGTGAGAGACTGAGGGAAGAGGGAGCCCACAGAGGAGACCATGAGGCTGGGCCAGGACCCAGTGTCCTCCAAGAGCTAAGAGTCGTCCCTAGCATGCTGTTAGCAAGGCAATGGGCACTTGGGCCTGACGACTGAAAGGAACCAAATCCTGCCGACAGCCTGAGAGAACTTGAAAGTGGATCCTTCCCCAGTCAAGCCTCAGGTAAGAACTCAGCCCTGGCCAGGCCAAGTGAGACCCTGAGCAGAGGCCCCAGCCACACTATGTCCACACTTCTGCCCCGATAGACAGGGGAGGAGTAAGCTGCTGAGCCTGTGGTGGCTTGTTACACGGCAATGGCTAGCTAGTACACTCCTCATGGGATGGCAGAGCAGACTGCCTGGGGTTTTGCAATCACTGTCACATTTAGTCACACGCAGGGGATGCTCCTACAGCTCGGGAAATTCCAAGGGCTTTGGGAGCTGGGAGCCAGGACCCATGGCTGAAGTCCAAAATATGTATTTATGATAAGTCACAAGATCACACCCACCAAAGGCTCCATCTCCAACTATCACCACACTGGAGGGTAGGTTTTAACATCTGAATTTGGGGGGACACCAATGGCAATTAGAAACAAGCTCCCAACACCCCAGTTCCCTGTGACCCTGCATTTTGCAGCACCTGCTCAGGTCCCCAACCCACCCTCAGCCTCCTGGCCCCGCCCCCCGCCCCAACTCCCAGGCCCTCCCCAGGCCATGCCTCAGTCCTCTGTCACACACACCCACTGTATACACTGTACTGGGAGCTTCTGCACAGAGACACACGTGTTTTAGCCTGGTGGGGCCTGGCACGCGGGTATTGGCTGACTCAATGAATGAAGCAGGAAGGGAGGGAATAAGGAGAAAGAGGCACGTCCTCGGAGCCTACCGGCTCAGATGGAGTCAGGCCAGTGCATTGCAGGGTGGAGAACTGGCCCTGGGGTGTGGGGAGCTCCTTCTGCCCACCCCAAATGGGCCACTCTTCAGCCTCCTGCAGCTCCCTCTCCTCCCCTGCCCCCCACCTTCTTATTATATGTGACTGTCACCCTGTGCATGTTTGGAGTCAAACGAGGCCTTGAATCTGTGACTCCACCTACGACCCCATGTGTGTATCATCCCTGCCCTGAGGGAGGCTGACTGTTCAAGTGGTTGCCTAGCAACACGCCCGTGACTGGGGATACAGGGGTCTCTGTGCCTTGGCTGCCGCCTGGGCTGAGCCAGTTCTCGCTGCCCCACGGGAGGAAGCCCAGCTCTGCTGTTTCAGACATGAGCCTCTCTGGGCCTCGATGCTCAGACTGGTAGAATCAGGTGGCAGCACTAATCAGTCCATAAGGGGATTAGCCCACAGGGTCGGAAGAGTGGGGCCTGGGTGGGAACCACGGTAATAACTCAGAGTAGAGCATAAAGAGAGTGACCTCGATTGATCCTGGGAGCAAGAATCTTGTGGAGAAGGGGTCTCTCCTCCCACTCGCTGGCTGCTGCTGACATGGGGCTGGGATATCCTCTGGGGGGCCATCCTGGACACTGTGGGGTGTGGAACAGCCTCCCTGGCCCCCACACACTCACGCCAGGAACTCCCCAGTCATGACGACCACAGACGTCGCCAGACACGGCCAGGTGTCCCCTGGGGGCAGGATCACCAGGATGAGACCCTGCTGCTGTAGGGGGTCAAACTCATGTCTGAACTGCCCCCGCTGCCATGGGAAGCACCACGTGGCCTGCTCTCCAGAATCAGAGCTGCAGCCTGCAGGGAGAGGGTTCTGAGCCCTGTGGGCTGCAGCAGGGGCCCCCTTGGCCGGTTTCTGCGCGGGACCCCATAATTACATAGGTATCATATATGCTCTCTGTCAGGAAGGCAGGGACAGCAGAAGCCGTGACCTTCCGTGAGCAGAACGTTTTAAGGTTTTTAACTGTCTATCTTGGCAGTTCTTTCAGGAGAACAGCTTGTCCGTGGAGAGAACTGATAATAATGTGCATTTCAACACACCCGGGACAGATCAGAAGTGGGTAACCAACCAGGAGAAAGAAACACGCTCTGGCTCGCGCGTTGGGTTGGAGTTTGCTCCCCATACCAGGGCCACTCTCTCAAGATAAAGGGCTCCAATAGGCGCTTTCAGCAGAAATGTTCGCAAACTCCCGGGAGAACAGGGGCTATCAGAAAAACACCCCGCTGTTGGGAGGTCACGGAGTTCTGCATTCTCACCATCGGCGGGAGGGCTGGAGAAGTGCCTGAGAAATCGTTCTCAACCAAGAATCACCCCAGTCCGTGCAAAATCTTCTCATTTCCACCTTGGCCCCCTTTCAGGCAGGCGCTCAGTTGCCACCTGGGGCTCACAGCTACCATATTGGAAAGACCAGCTCTTGCTCAAAGAACGATGGCACCTCCATAAGGAAAGCCAGCACCACGATGGCCCACACCAGAGCCCTGGGACAGCTGCCACGCTGTAGGGACACTTGCTAAGCCTTTCCATGAGGCAGGAACCAACCGGCTGTGGTCGCGGCCACTCAGAGCTTCCAAACCAACAGGAAAATCCACCCAGTGGAGCCCTAAACACATCCAAAGACAGAGTGAGAGAGGGATCAGTGAGGCAGGGGTCTCACCCGGGTGACCCTGCCCCAATGGGACACTGGGTGATGCCTGGGGACATCTGTGGTTGTCACAACCGGGGGCTCAGGGAGGCTGCTCCACACCCCACAGCGTCCAGGCCCTGATGTCAGCACTCCTGAGAGGGAGAGACCCCAAATGGGTCCACGATTCTCACTGACACATCAGTCCTGTGAGAGCTGGGGATTTTGCCCGCCCTGCTCACTGGCGTCCCCCAGAGCCTGGCCTGGGCAGACAATGGGAAATCCTTGCTGAGGGGATGGAGGAAATCTTTGGGAGGGTCACCCCATGCCTGGCCAGGCCGGGCAGCCACTGCCCAGGTGACTGTACTGGGAGGTGACACACGCCCGAGGGTGCCGCAGGGGACACTGGGCAGATTCCAAACAAGGAGGCTTTGAGGGTGGCTGCCTGGGGAAGCCCCCCAGGGGCCAGAGCCGCTGGCCCGGCTCCAGGCACCAGGGGAGAGAGTCACAGAAGCAAGACCCAGTTGCCCACCCTCACCCTTTGGCCTTCATTCCCTGGTCCAGGCTCTGCTCCGGCCACTGGAGGGTGCTGGGGCCAGGGCGGGTTCGGGGGTGCAGGTGCCGTGAGCCCGCCAAGGTGACAGAGCCCGTGTCTTGTGCCTCCCTCTTACACCCAATGGACCCACAGAGGTCTGCAAGCAGGGGCAGGGGGGTGTGGTGTGTGTGCCCAGAACAGGGTGACCATGGGACCCTGGGGGCTGAACCAGAATGTCTCGGAGAACGTGGACGGGTGGTCACGGGTCTCCAGGGGGGCCGAGGGGTTGACTGAAGACAGCTGGGCGCCCCCTTGCACCCCCTGCACCCCCTCCATCAACATCCCTGCCTGGCTCAAGGCCGGCCCCGCCAGAGACCCCGTGGACTTTCACTGCCCCCTAGTGGCCGCCAGTGGGAACTGCAGCACTCTGGGGAATGTCTCCAGCCCTAGACCCCAAACTCCGGGTCCTCTTTTAGCCCTGGTGTCTGCAGAAATTGAGTGCAGCGGCTCAGCGTGCTGTCATCAGGATGGGTGGGTTGCTTGGTGACACCCTGGCCTCCCTGGAAAGGCGGCGGACCGCCCTGCCCGCCCCCAGTGCTGCGGGGAGCTGGAGGTGAGGACGCCTGCCGATGCTGAGCACAAGGCCTGGCAAACAGGATGTGCTCATAGTGACTATGAGACTAAAAAGCAATCAGGAGAAGCCCAGGTTCCCCCCTCCCAGGAGCACGTACAGGAGAGTAGGCTTCCTTGGAACAGAAAACCCCTGCAAGGCCGGCGATGGGCACCAGCTCAGGGTACAATTCTGTCTCCCCCAGCGGTCTGTCACTGGGCACTGTTGAAAGGGAGGCTGGCCCTCCTCTGTGGGGGGCGTCCTGGGCACTGCAGGGTGTGGACCAGCATCCCTGCCCCCACCCCCTCGATGCCAGGAGCCCCCCAGTCATGACAACCATAGATGTCCCCTGACATGGCCCAGTGTCCCCTGAGTGGGGAGCAGGGGGTCAGAATCATGCCTGCGTGAGACCCACTAGCACAGCTGAATTTCAAATGGTGCAAGGATTTAAGGGTAAAATACACGAGAAACAAAACGCAGGTGAATTGTTTTTATAATCTTGACATGTGGAGGAAGGCCACACAAAACACAAAGGAGAACGTGGGTGCGCAAGAGACGTTTCAGATGCCCGATGACAAAACCCACAAGGAGCAAAGTGCAAAGACACGCCCAGAAAAAAATTCGCAATGGACGGCATACAGACAGAGAAATAGAATTTAAACGCATCACTGGGACTTCCCTGGTGGTCCAGTGGTTAAGACTCTGCACTTCCAATGCAGGGGGGCAAGGGTTCGGTCCCTGGTCAGGGAACTGAGATCCCACATGCCGTGTGGCGGGGCCAAAAAAAAAAAAAAAAATCGCTGGGAGAGAAACCCCAACAGAAAGGACGCAGCTGGGCCATTCGCCTTAGAGAAACGGCTGCGCTCACGAAAAGGACGCCGGGACCCAAGAGCTGAAATCACCTGGGCTTGTCAGGTTGGCCAGGACCTAAAACTGAACTTGGGAGGATAGGGAGACGCACCCTGGGATGGGAAATGCTGTGTTTCTGGAGGTCTTTGCGGCTGAAGGTCAAAATGTAAATGAGGGCTTCCCTGGTGGCATAGTGGTTAAGAATCCACCTGCCAATGCAGGGGACACGGGTTCAAGCCCTGGCCCAGGAAGATCCTACATGCCGCAGAGCAGCTAGGCCCATGCGCCACAACTACTGAGCCTGCGCTCTAGAGACCGTGAGCCACAACTACTGAAGCCCGCGCGCCTAGAGCCTGTGCTCCACAACAAGAGAAGCCACCGCAATGAGAAGCCCGCGCACCACAATGAAGAGTAGCCCCCTTTCACAGCAACTAAAGAAAGCCCGTGTACAGCAACCAGGACCCAATGCAGCCAAAAATAAATAAATAAATAAATTTTTTAAAAAAAGAGAGTGAATTTCAAGTTGCATAGGAAATGTATAAAATATGATTTTAAAAAAATGTAGGGGGTTTCCCTGGTGGCGCAGTGGTTGAGAGTCTGCCTGCCGATGCAGGGGACACGGGTTCGTGCCCCGGTCCGGGAAGATCCCACATGCCGCGGAGCAGCTGGGCGCGTGAGCCACGGCTGCTGAACCTGTGTGTCCGGAGCCTGTGCTCTGCAACAGGAGAGGCTGCAACAGTGAGAGGCCCGCGTACCGCAAAAAAAAAATGTAAATGAGAACACTCAGACTTAAATTCACAGACAAGGCAAACCTACTTCCAGGAATTTACCCCAAAGGGCAACCAAGGATGTAGGAAGTCTGCACAAGGACATCCACCCCAGAACGTAGCAAAATTTAAAAAGAGAGAGAAAAAAAGAAAAACAGAAAAAGAAAATGAACACCCTCAAAAAAGCCTACTAATAAGACCAGTTAAATCAATTATAAATTTATTTTAAAAGAAATAAATTATAATTCAAACGACAATGTCCTACTGTATAGCACAGGGACTATCTTGTGATAAACCATAATGGAAAAAAATATGAAAAGAGAATATATATATACGTATAACTGAATCACTTTGCTGTACAGCAGAAATTAACACAACACTGTAAATCAACTACGCTTCAATAAATAAATTTTTTTAATGAAATAAATTATAATTCATCTGTAACATCCGGCTTCAGGAAAGAAGATGGAAATCTAGGTTTTATGGATGAGGGAAGATGCCCATCAAGGGAATGCGTACATCAAACAGAAAATCCTACTTCTCCAAAACCCCATGCGTGCGGGAGAAGTAATTCACAGAGAGATTCGGGAGGACACTCACTGAAGTGTCAGCAGTGGTCCTCGATGGGTGGGGGGTTTGGGGTGACTTACCTCTCCTTTGTCGTTGTCTAAATTCAGATGTTAACACTACAGAGAAGGGTTGAGCGGGGCTAGCTCGTCCCGCACGCTGCGCAGACACATCCCCCTGCGCGACCTCGCCTGGCTCCGGGCTATTCTCCAAATTCCCCTCCCACTTGGCGACTTTGTGAAACAGAGTTAACACTGTGAATCTGTTTGGGGCCTTGGCGGAGCATAACCCGGCCAGACGGACCCCAGGGTTCCAATCTCAGCTTCTGGTCTTTGTCTGCAGGCACAGCCTCCCTCCCAAGCTGAGCTAAAATATATACGTTTTAACTTTACTGAGGTTCACTTTACACAGCATAGAATTGGCCAGTTTGAAGGACACAACTCAAAGATTCTGTAGTCAGTTCACCAAGTCAGGAGACCACCCCGACCCCTACCCCGCGCAGTTCTGGACCCTCCCCTTCGCCCTGTAAGATGCCTGGTGCCCAAGCACAGTTCTTCCCCATTCCCGCCCCAGCCCCTGGCAACCCCGAGTCACCTTTCTGTCCTACAGATTTGCCTTTTCTGGAAATATCATCTGAATGGAATCATTTAGTGTCTGCCTTCTTGTCTAACATGTTTTCTTTTATACAAACACACACACACACACACACACACTGAATGAGAATATACGTTATAAAGATGTCAGATCTCCCTCAAATTTCTTGCTACATTGAACACAACCTGAATCAAAGATCCATCTGTATTTTTGTTAGAAACCGGAAGTTTATTCCAAAGACGGCCTGAAAGAGGAAACTCCACGGAAGTAGCAAAGACATTTGTGACAGAATCAGAGGAGCACGGAGTGTGGTCCCTGACAATTACAGTCAATGAACCAGGCAGGCCATGGGGCAACCTCATTCATTCTCAGGCTATTTCCTCTTCAAACGTCACAAAAGCTACTCAAAGTCCTCTTGGGAATAAGACCAGAAACAAACAAGCGAGCAAGAGTTAAAGGACCAGGACTGAGCTTTATTTTGCTCCTGACTTAATCTTCCGGAGGCCTTCGCCACATTTCCCAACCTGCTGTCCCACTGCAGTGGGTAACGGGGTTCAGATATCTGTCGCAGCCCACGACTTTGCTCTGGCCAATGGCCATCGATGGGTCACCCTCCACGCCAACGGGAAATGGAGTGAAGCACCGTAGACCCCAATTAAGCCTCTTGAGGAGGAAGCTAAGAGCTGGGAAGCAGGTGGCACTGACGGGCCCGCGCCGCTCTGCGCCCATCCTGGGTGCGCTAGGACCCACCCTGCCGGACCACCCTGCCAGTCTCCCTGCTCTGTGCCCCTGCTCCCAGAGCCAAGGGCAGAAGACGTTCCCTGTGGCTGCCGTGCCCTCTTGATGGATAAGACGAGCCCTCAGAAACAAGCAGAGCTGGGAAGATGCAGGCGTGCACGGCGAGGACGCCGCCTGGACAGCAAACCCCAACCTCTTAACTCATCCTGGCTCCGAACCGCCAATCAAAGGCCTGTGCAAACACTGAACGTGGAGAAAAGAAAAACCTCAGGACACTGACCTGTGCTGGAGGCCTGGCTGTCTTCAGCACCGAGGTTCAGGAACCCAATGTCCGCTCCCTGGAAGAAAAACGTACCACGTTAGCTGAGCACGATTGGCCCTGAAATGCTGGGTGGGTGTTAGCAGTGTCCGCATGGAAGAGTCGTGCGCTTGTGAATAGACATAAAAATTGCTCTGGGGGCTTCCCTGGTGGCGCAGCGGTTGAGAGTCCGCCTGCCGATGCAGGGGACACGGGTTCGTGCCCCGGTCCGGGAAGATCCCACATGCCGCGGAGCGGCTGGGCCCGTGAGCCATGGCCGCTGAGCCTGCGCGTCCGGAGCCTGTGCTCCGCAACGGGAGTAGGCCACAACAGTGAGAGGCCCACGTACCGCAAGAAACAAAAAAACAAAAACAAACAAAAAAATTGCTCTGGGAGCCTGGCCTTCTGGTTACTCTGCCAGACGTTGAGGACGGCACAGATAGGATGCTTCAAAATGCAGAGAGGGTAAATGTAACAAAGGCAATTTGCCAGAAAGATTTGCTAGTGATTTACAATGTTATCCCTGATGAGGTTTCCACATGTTCCAAAACTGAATTGGATGAAAGGGTTGGATGTTCACATGACCTTTGATAGTTTATAAAAGATGTTCACCTGTATCATTTGACCCCCAAGGTCCCCTGGGAGGAAGGGGAGGGGGCTGAGCCAACCCCCTGACCGAGGGTGCCCCAGAGTGCCCAGCTCACCGGGGGTTTGCCTAAGGCATATGACCAACTAAATGCAAGGTGGGATCCTGGAGGGGGTCCTGGGACAGAAAAAAGACATTAGGGAAAACTAGTGAAATCTGAATAAAGAGTAGATTGAGGTCGCAGAAATGTACCCACGTCCACCTCTTGGTTGTCACAAACGCACTGCTTATGAATGACGTGACCACTGGGAGAAACTAGGTGATGGGTAGACAGGAACTCTCATTGAAACACCTCTAAAATTCTAAAATTATTCTAAAACGCTTATTTAAAAAAAAACTCAGTTAAAAAATTTAGGGAGAGAGGGGCTTCCCTGGTAGTGCAGTGGTTGAGAGTCCGCCTGCCGATGCAGGGGACACGGGTTCGTGCCCCGGTCCGGGAAGATCCCACATGCCGCGGAGTGGCTGGGCCCGTGAGCCATGGCCGCTGAGCCTGCGCGTCCGGAGCCTGCGCTCCGCAAACGGGAGAGGCCACAACAGTGAGAGGCCCGCGTACCGCAAAAAAAAAAAAAAAAATTTAGGGAGAGAATTCCCTGGCAGTCTGGTGGTTAGGGCTCCACACTTCCAATGCAGGGGGCACGGGTTCAATCTCTGGTCGGGGAACTAAGATCCCACATTCTTCGTGGCATGGCCAAAAAATAAATAAATTTTTAAAAATATATAAAAATTTAGGGAACCCTCTTGCACTGTTGGTGGGAATGTAAATTGGTACAACCACTATGGAGAACAGTGTGGAGGTTCCTCAAACAATTAAAAATAGGGTTGTCATATGATCCAGGAATCCCACTCCTGGGCATTTATCCGAAGAAAACTCTAATTTGAAAAGATACGTGCACCCCAACATTCATAGCAGCACTATTTACATTAGCCAAGACATGGAAACAACCTACATGTCCATCGACAGATAAATGGATAAAGAAGATGTGGTACATATATGCAATGGAATACTACTCAGCCATAAAAAAGAACAAAATAATACCATCTGCAGCAACATGCATGGATCTAGAGATTATACTAAGTGAAGTAAGTCAGAAAGAGAAATATACCATATGATGTCACTTATATGTGGAATCTAAAATATGGCACAAATGAACTTATTTACAAAACAGAAAGAGACTCAGATTTCAAAAACAAACTTTTGGTTTGTTTAACAAAGGGGAAAGGTGGGGAGGAGGGATAAATTAGGAGGTTGGGATTAACATACACACACTACTATATATAAAATAGATAACCAACAAGGACTTACTGTATAGCACAAGGAACTCTACTTAATACTCTGTAATAACCTACATGGGAAAAGAATCTGAAAAAGAAGAGATATATGTGTATGTATAACTGAACCACTTTGCTGTACACCTGAAACTAACACAACATTGTAAATCAACTATACCCCAATATGAAAATTTAAAGTTAAAAATGATAAAAAAAAAAAAAAAGGGCTTCCCTGGTGGCACAGTGGATAAGAATCTGCCTGCCAATGCAAGGACACAGGTTCGATCCCTGGTCCAGAAGATCCCACATGCCGCAGAGCAGCTAAGCCCATGCACCACAAGTACTGAGCCTGCGCTCTAGAGACTGCGAGCCACAATTACTGAGCCCACATGCCACAACTACTGAAGCCTGCATGCCTAGAGCCTATGCTCCACAAGAGATGCCACCGCAATGAAGAGTAGCCCCCGCTCGCTGCAACTAGAGAAAGCCCGCGTGCAGCAACGAAGACCCAACACAGCCAAAATTAAATAAAATTTTAAAAATGATTTAAAAATAAAAATTTAAATGCTGGTTCTCTTTCTCTGAGTTGAGGCTAATTTGTTGCCAATCAAAGGCCAGGATGGAGAACCGACATCCCCACCGTCACCTGAAGGTGGCGGTGTGGCCTCAGGAACGCCCTCTGGGCTCTTGGAGCGGCTAGAATCTCCTCCAGCAGCAGGATCTGCTCTACCGGGCCCGCCGCCTAGGATTGGAACTGCTCTGGCCACTGAGGCCAGAGGGGCGCCCTGGAGAGCGCGGAGGGCCGGGCAGCAGTGGACCGCAGGGATGAGAGATGTGAGGGCCAGAGCAACATGCCCACAGACCTAGAGGCCGAGACTCGCCTCAACGTTGCAGGGACTGACTATGCCTCCGATCCTTCAACTTTTTGTTTTTTGAATCAATGAAAGACTCACGACAAGTTGGAAACTAGTACAGAGGGGTCCCGGGCACCCTTCACCCAGTCCCCCAATGGCAGCTCCTTATGCAACTAGGGGACATTAGCCAAACCTGGAGATGGTGACTGATAAACCAGGCACCTTTTTTTTTGGTCTTACTGAGATATAATTCTCATGCCACACAATTTGCATAAAGTGGACAATTCACTGGTCTTTCTGTACATTCACAAAGTTGTGTGACCATCACCGCAATCAATCTTTGAACATTCTCATCACCGCAAGAGGAGACCCCGTCCCCATGAGCAGTCACCACCCTCCCCCTCCCCAGCCCCTGACAAGTATGAATCCACTGTCTGTGTCTGTGGATTAGCCTGTTCTGGACGTTTCCCATCAGTGGAGTCACACCCTGTGTGTCCTTCTGTGTCTGGCTTCTCTCACTGAGCATCGTGTTCTCGGGGTCCATCCACGCGGTAGCGAGTGTCAGGGCTTCACCCCTTTTCACGGCTGAGTGATGCTCCCGTGTGTGGAGGGGCACAGTGGGTGTATCCATCATCCACTGATGGACGTTCGGGCTGTTTCCTCTTCTGGCTACTGTGAATCACACTGCTGTGAACATGGGCAGCTTATGAATCATTGTTGAGATGGTGTCTCTCTCTCTGCCCTCACATCTACCATCTGCAAATCTCCCCACGCCCCAGCCCTCTAACGCCCGCTGCCGGCTGTCCTCTAGTCCTTGGAGCTGGACTTGGGCAGTGAGGTGACCACCACAGAGCCTCCACGCCGGCTGTGCTCAGTCCAGACTGGCTTAGACCGGAGCAGAGAAGGGCGAGGATGAAACTTGTGCCCACAGGAACATGTCCCCGGGGCTCACAGACAGCAGGCTGCGAGGCGCACCAGCTGGCGCCAGGCTGTCCCTGTGATATTCATTGACAAAGATGCTAGGATTTCACTTTCCCATCAGGGTGAACCCCGAGCCCCCCGTGAGGGGCCAGCAGTGGATCGAGGCCATCAGGAGGACCTGCTATAGAATCCGCAGAGCTGGCGGCAAAATGAGAATGTGGGACCCCTTGTTCAAAAACTATCACAAATTTCAGGACGGTGACAGCAGAGCCCTGGGGTGCAGACAGAGTTGCATGAAGCCGGGGCCTGCTGACCCCCCACACACCCTGCCCTCAGAACTGCCGACGAGGCAGGGTTGGTGAATCTCAGACACAGACAACGAAAACGCCAGGTGCAAGGTGCCCAGCGCTGTGAGGGAGAAATAAATCACTGGAGGAAAGCAGACAGAACTTAGAAGGGTGGTGATCAGAGGCCTGCATGGATAGGACATTCGCCCACTCTTGTCATGGGCAGGACTATTTTTCTTTTTTTCTTTTGGCTGTGCTGCTCGGTTTGCAAAATCTTAGTTCCCCAACCATGGATCGAACCTGCGCCCCGGCAGTGGAAGTACAGAGTCCTAACCCCTGGACCGCCAGGGAAGCCCCTGGGCAGCACTTCTTATGACCTGTGAGCCCCACCTCATCCACACTCTTTCCTTTTCTTTTCCTTTTTTAAAAATTGAGACAGAATTCACCTACTATAAAATTCACCCTTTTAAAGTGCCCAGTTCGGGCTTCCGTGGTGGCGCAGTGGTTAAGAATCCGCCTGCCAATGCAGGGGACACGGGTTCGAGCCCTGGTCCGGGAAGATCCCACATGCTGCGGAGCAACTAAGCCCGTGCGCCACAGCTACTGAGCCTGCGCTCTAGAGCCTGCGAGTCACACTACCTAGAGCCCGTGCTCTGCAACGAGAAGCCACCGCAATGACAAGCCCGCCCACCGCAACGAAGGGTAGCCCCCGCTCGCCCCAACTAGAGAAAGCCTGTGCGCAGCAACGAAGACCCAATGCAGCCAAAAATAAATAAATAAATAAACTTATAAATAAAGTGTCCAGTTCAGTGTCCTTTAGGAGATTCACAGGGCTGTGCCATCATCACACTAATCCCGGGACACTGTCATGCCCCCTGAAGACACCTGGTGCCCACCAGCATCACATGGTTCAAAGCTGAGTCTCCCCCGAGAGAGGCGAGATCCCAGACTGCAGGAATAGCGTGTGCTCTGCTCACCACGGCAGCTCACACTGCTGTCACCGCCGGCCCACAGGAGGTGCTCGCTAGTTCTCAGGATTCTGCACAATCCAGTCGGTGCCAAGGGCATAGACCGGAGAGCCCTATGGATCTGGGGTGAGCGGGCCAGCCCCACGCAGCTGGGTGGTGTTAGGCGAGGCCCACTCCTGTCATCAAGTTCCATGAGGCTGTGACCTGCATTTTTTTGTAATTCTTTTTGCTTTAATTGAAGTATACTTGATTTACAATATCATGTTAGTTTCAGGTACACAGCGTAGTACATACATACTGTGATTCAGTTATACATACACACAGACATATATATATTCTTTTTCAGATTCTCTCCCCTTATAGGTTATTACAAAATATTGAGTTCCCTGTGCTATACAGTAGGTCCCTGTTGGTTATTTATTTTATGCATAGTAAGTAGTGTATGTATATGTCAATCCCAACCTCCTAATTTATCCTTTCCCCCACCCACCTTTCCTCTTTGGTAACCATAAGTTTTGGAAATAAGTTCATCTGCATCCTTTTTTTTTAGATTCCACACATAAGTGATATCACATGGTATTTGTCTTTGTCTGGCTTATTTCACTTAGTGTGATAATCTCTAGGTTCATCCATGTTGTTACATGTTGCATTATTTCACTGTTTTTCATGACGGAGTAATACTCCATTGTGTATATGTACCACATCCTCTTTCTCAATTCCTCTGTTCACGGATACTTAGGTTGCTTCCATGTCTTGGCTACTGTAAATAGTGCCGCTGTGAACACTGGGGTGCATCTGTCTTTTTGAATAATGGTTTTCTCTGGATATATGCCCAGAAGTGGGATTGCTGGATTGCTGGATCATATGGCAACTCTATTTTTAGTTGTTAAAGGAACTTCCATACTGTTCTCCATAGTGGCTGCACCAACTTACATTCCCACCAACAGTGTAGGAGGGTTCCCTTTTCTCCACGTCCCCTCCAGTATTTATTGTTTGCAGATTTTTTGATGATGGCCATTCTGACTGGTGTGAGGTGATTCCTCATTGTAGCCTTGATTTGCATTTCTCTAATAGTTAGCAACTCTGAGCATCTTTTCACGTGCCTTTTGGCCATCAACCTCCATCTTGCTAGCAGATTGTCATCTTCTCAGTGTGCATGCTCTGGTGAAGCCATCGGCTGTGTCGGAGAGGCCCACGTGGCAGGGGGCTGAGGGTGGCCTCCAGAACCAAGGCCCCACAGGAGCTGAACCCTGCCTACAATCGTATGAACTTGGAAGCAGCAACTTCTCCAGTTGAGCCTTTGTATGAGACCCCAGCCCCGGCTGACACCTTGACTGTAACCAGTGAGAGAGAGGCCCTGAACAGAGGACCCAGCTAAACCAAACCCAGATTCCTGACCCAAAGAAACTGTGAGATAATAGAAGTGTGTTGTCACTAAGTTTGTACTGATTTATTACACAGCACTAACTAATACAATAGGAGACTATTTAAATAAATCATACAGTAGAATAATAGTTTTTGAACACATACGTGCCAGTCTCTGTGCTGTTTTATATATATACACACACACATATATATATACCCACTCTCTCTCTCTCTCTCTATATATATATATATATATGCTCAGTTAATTATCCTAACAAATATTATAATTCACTTCTTATGAAGGAAGAAATGGAGTCACAGAGGAAGAAAGTAAGTTGCTCAAGGTCACGTGTGAGCACAGCCAGGCCTTAAAGGCAGGTCGGACAGACCCCAGGCATGAATCCCTAATCATTTCCCAATACTGGACAGGCAGATGAGAAATATTAGATAAAGGTGAAACGATAAACAAGAGCAGGGGTTGCCAAGCTCTGGCCCATGGGCCAAATCCAGCCCACTGCTTGCTTCTGTAAATAAAGTTTTATTGGCACACAGCCACTCCTCTTCATTTCTGGATCATCTGAGCCTGTTTCTACGCTACAACCGCAGAATTGGGTAGTTGCCACAGAGAGTACGAGGCCTGCAAAGCCAAATATACACACTCTGGACTTTACAGAATTAGTGTGACAATCCCTGAACCAGAGTTAGATTCCAGAGGGCTCTGCAGGCCAGGAACAGAGAAATCCTAAAGTTTCTGAGCAGAGAGAAACACTGCCAAAACCACGGTGGTGCATCTCATGTCCTGGAATCCTCCAGCGGGGAGGTCCCAAACGTGAAGCAGTGTCACACTACCTGATTAATCATCATCTCAAAGTTACAAAATAATAACGCTCGTAATAAAAAGAGAAACGAGGAGAAGGCACACGCAGCTTCAAGGCAAAGTCCTAGGTGGTTTTGAGTCACGACTCCGGCGTTTCACATCTTGCTCCAGAAGGACTTCCCTGCAACGAAGGAGCCTGCCTGCCGCAATTAAGACCTGGTGCAACCAAATAAATAAAAATATTTTTTTAAAAAAAGGACCTCCCTCATTCCCCAAATTTTCCTTTAAAAATCTTTCATTTTGGAATAATTGTGGATTTAGAGAAAAGTTGCGAAGCTAGTACAGAGCGTTCCCAAACACCCCCACTCGGCTTCCCTCATGTTAACACCTTAGAGCAGAGGTCGGCCAACCTTTCCACAAAGGACCAGATGTTCACTATTCAGGATCTGTCAGCTCCAGGCTCTCTGCTGCATATTCCTGTTTGTTCGTTTCAACCCTTTAAAAATGGAAAAGGGACTTAGCTCCTAAGCTGTATAAAAATAGGCCAAGGATAAACAGTATGCTGCATCCATACAGTGGAATATTATTCAGCCTTGTAAAGGAAGGAGATTCTGACACCTGCTACAACACGGATGAACCTTGACGACATGATGCTCAAGGAGAGAAGCCAGACACAGAAGGACAAATGCTGTCTGATTCCACTCACCTGAGGTCCCTAGAGTCACATCCATAGAGAAAGGAAGTAGATGGTGGGGACCAGGGGCTGGGGAGTCAGTGTTCCATGGGGACAGAGCTTCAGTCTGGGAAGATGAGAAAGTTCTGGAGATGATGGTGGGGATGGCTGCATGACAGTGTGAATGTGCTTAGTGCCGCTGAGCTGCACACTTAAAAACGGTGAAGATGGTAAATTTTATATTATGTATATTTTACAGAATAAAAATTAATTAATTATAATTTAAATAGCTAATTAATACAATTTTAAAAACAGGCCAATGTAGGCTGGATTTGACCCCCAGGCTCATTTGCCAACCTCTGATGTCCATCACCACGGTATGCGTCTGTCACCACCAAGAAGCCAACATTGGTACACTACTACCAACTCCACACTTTATCCAGATGTCACTGGTTTCTCCACAGAAGTCCTTCTCCGGTCCCAGAATCCCATCCAGATCCCACAGTGCATTTAGGCACCTCCCTTTTCTTGAACTGAGTTCTCTCTGGAGCCTCATTTTAGGAAAATCTAGAGCCTCCGGGCCACTCTGCAAGAAAGGTCAGGGGCTTCCCTGGTGGCGCAGTGGTTGAGAGTCTGCCTGCCGATGCAGGGGACGTGGGTTCGTGCCCCAGTCCGGGAAGATCCCACATGCCGTGGAGTGGCTGGGCCCGTGAGCCATGGCCGCTGAGCCTGCACGTCCGGAGCCTGTGCTCCGCAACAGGAGAGGCCACAACAGTGAGAGGCCCGCGTACCGCAAAAAAACAAAACAAAAACAAACAACAAAAAAAAGAAAGGTCAGGTGAAGGAGGGATGGCAATGAGGAAAGCTGGCGGTCGCCGCCCGGGGCCTGGTGTGCGCACACCGCCCTAGCGCTGTCGCGTTGGGTCACGGGAGCAGCACATCAGGTGCCAGGCGGGACCACCACCACCACCGGCCATGTGGCCGCCCCGGAGCTCGGGAGACCTCACAGCCAGGAAAGGGCCACTGCAGCACGTCTCTCCCGCTAATCTCTGTGCGGATGGACGCGAGCTTCCCGTTCTCCGGGCACAATCCCAGCAGTGGAACCTCGGCGTCATTTGGCAAGTCCACACTGGACTTTCTGAGGAACTGCTGGACTGTTCTCCAAAGTGGCTGCTCCATTTTTCCTTCTCGCCCCTTCTCGGCCAGGTACTCAGTACTCCAGGTACTCAGTATTGCTTTTATTTAATTATTACTTTGTGTAAAATCTTTATTATTTTATGTTTATGACTTATTTTTAATTCTTATCTCATTATTTTATTATTTAAAAATTATTTTTACCTTCTTTCATTATGTATTATTTTTATTATTTAAAAATGTTCATAGCAGCACTATACACAGTAGCCAAAACATGGAAACAACCTGAATGTCCATCAACAGATGAATGGATAAAGAAGATGTGGTGTATATATACAATGGAATACTATTCAGCCACAAAAAAGAATGAGGGACTTCCCTGGTGGTCCAGTGGTTAAGAATCTGCCTTCCAATGCAGGGGACGCAGGTTCGATCCCTTGTCTGGGAACTAAGATCCCACAGGCCATGGGGCAATTAAGCCCGTGTGCCGCAACTACAGAGCCCATGCGCTCTGGAGCCCGCACAGCACAACTAGAAAGAAGCCTGCACGCCACGACTAAGACCCGATGCAGGCAAAAATAAATACATAAATATTTAAAAAATAAGAAAGAAATAATGCCATTTGCAGCAACATGGATGCAACTAGAGATTATCATACTGAGTGAAGTAAGTCAGACAAAGACAAATATTATATGATATCACTTACATAAAATATGATACAAATGAACATATTTACAAAACAGAAACATACTCACAGACAGAAACAAACTTACGGTTACCAAAGGGGATGGGGGGTGGTGGAGGGATAACTTAGCAGTATGGAATTAGCAGATACTACTACATATAAAATAGATACACAAGGACCGACTGTATAGCACAGGGAACTATATTCAGTATCTTGTAATAAAGTACAGTGGAAAAGAATCTGAAGCTGTACACCTGAAACTAACACAATATTGTAAATCAACTATAGTTTAATAAGTAAAATTTAAAAAAAAAGAACAACAGTAGTATTTGGTATGTGTGAAGAACATATTTACAAAAGTGTGTGATTTCTGTTCACTGCACAGATTCCATGGTATAGCCTGGTGATTTTCTGTCTTTACAAACTGTTCACTGATCTGGCAAAGAAAATTGCCTCGACATGAATAAATAAGTATTCGTTCATTAGCTGTGCTTAATTAACACAAATAAAACTGATGAACCCCCCAAAATTATTTTTATCTTCTTTCATAATTATTCATTATTTTATTTTTTTCCTTATTCTATTCGTTTTACCGGAATAATCCATTATTATTTTATTATTACTACTTCATTTTCTAATTATTATTGTGTATATGGGTCTGGCCTGTCTAGTCTTGGAAGGTCAGGTAATGACCCATCGGGCAATTTTGACTGAGTGGAGGGTAGGAACCAGGAACCCTCTCTGTTTTCGTAGCAGACGGAGCTCTCTGATTTGAAGAGGTTTGCACCCGATGCGGGGTGGGTTCCTGCTTGAACACCCAGGAGGCCAACACTGACAGGGACCTCCACCCATCCAAGGTCATATGGGTGTGGCAGCCCCACCTCTCGTGTGGGGTGTTCCAGGAAAATGCTTTTTCTTTCCTTTTTTTAATTGTTGTTTTTCACTTCGCACCTAATGCAATAGGAGCTGGAGACCAACCACCTGCGGTTCTTAATTCCCGATTCGCTGAGCCCGGGGTGGGGTGGGGGGGAGCCCTCAAGCATCTCAGCAGGACCCGGATGGAAAAGCACAGGACCTTTTGCAATGCGGCCGCAGGGAGGTGCACTGGTGTGACCGCCTCAGAGGCCGGACATTCATCCCCATCTCAGGGGCCTTAACTTATCCCCATCTGCAGAGTCGCTTTCACCACATAAGGTGACACATTCACAGGTTCTGGGGATCGGGACACGGATGTCTTTGGGGGTCCATTATTCTGCCTACTGCACACTGTAACACCCGACAATGTGAGTGAATCTAGCCCTAGAACATTGCATTTAAAAAGCAGGTCCCCAGGACTTCCCTGGTGGCACGGTAGTTAAGAATCCATCTGCCAATGCAGTGGACAAGGGTTCGATCCCTGGCCCAGAAAGATCCCACATGCCGCGGAGCAACTAAGCCCGCGAGCCACAACTACTGAAGCGCGCCCGCCTAGAGCCCATGTTCCACAACAAGAGAAGCCACTCCATCAAGAAGCCCGTGCACTGCAACGAAGAGTAGCCCTGCTCACCGCAACTAGAGGAAGCCCACGTGCAGCAACGAAGACCCAACGCAGCCAAAAATTTTGAAAATAAATAAATTTATAAACAAAAAAATTTTTAAAAAAATAAAAGTACTCTAAAAAGCGGCCTATTAGAAGAGGGACGAATTAGGAGGGTTATACCGAGAACCAGGAACTCTGATGAGAGAAAGAAAGAAAAGGAGGGAGGGAGGAGGGAGCCCATCATAGCCCAGATGACGGCTCTGCGCTCCCACTTGACCAGCCCATTCATCAGGCTGTTGTGAACAGGACCCAGACACAAGCTGGGTCAATCCTGGCCAAATGGATTTTCTACGTTGCCCCCAAAGCCCCTGCCAGTATCATAACAAGATCATACCATCAGGATCAAGATTTTCTGGCCACTCCAGCCTGGATTAACCTACTCCACAGCCATCCCCAGGCCCGGGGACCATGGAGGCCCCACAAGCGGATCAGACAAGAGCCCTAATAGAATCACGTCCTGGGATTACTCCCAAATCTCACTCGGCCGATGGAAAGCATATTCTGGCCAGTGCTGAGCTGATTTCTACAAGATCGCGCCGGGCAGCAGGCAACCTCTTTCCTTCTCTCGTTGCGTGGGCCAGACTCCGCACATCAGCCTGACTCTCACCCGTTCCCATCACCACTCCCCGCCTGGGAGATTCAGTCCCTTCCACCTCCTGGCGTGACGCTTTCGGCGAGGCCCCTCTGCTCCACACTGCATGGAACGCAGAGATGGGACCATAGAAACTTGTCCTCCACCCACCCTGTTGCTGTCGTCAAAGCTTTGCGGGGAGGAGGGTGAAAGTGGCTAAAATAAGTGGACAAAAGGCATCCCAAGTAGGGTTCCAGGAATTGCAACTCCACCCAGATTGCCCTGGGAATGGACTGTGCCCCTAATTCCTGATAAAATCACAATCTCAGTCACTCCATAGAGCATCTCTCTGTGGTGGCAGGTGGTGTGCCCTTTCATTTCTTTTAGTTTTTTAGGGACATTGGACAACTAATGTTCCCATCCTGACTGATTTCCAGAGCTACGTTCACCTGCTGTGGCAGCGTCTCCAATGCTTCCAGCCTCCTGAGATTCACGGCCTTCCTACAGTCTCCTCCCGCTTGGTATCAGGGTCTTCGTGACCAATTCCACATGACAACCGTGATAGCAGGTCACTTCTGAGATCAGTCATAAAAGACGTGTGCTGGGGTAAGACGTGAATAAAGACACAGACCTACTAGAGGATGGATTTGAGGATACGGGGAGGGGGAAGGGTGACCTGTGACAAAGCGAGAGAGTGGCATGGACATATATACACTACCGAACGTAAAATAGATAGCTAGTGGGAAGCAGCCGCACAGCACAGGGAGATCAGCTCGGTGCTTTGTGACCACCTAGAGGGGTGGGATAGGGAGGGTGGGAGGCAGGGAGACGCAAGAGGGAAGAGATATGGGAACATATGTATATGTATAACTGATTCACTTTGTTATAAAGCAGAAACTAACACACCACTGTAAAGCAATTATACTCCAATAAAGATGTAAAAAAAAAAAAAAAAAGACGTGTGGCTTCTGTCTGCTCTCAGGGAGCCGGCCACCATGTAGTGAGGAGGCTCAAGCAGCACCATGGGGGCCCATGTGGACAGGAGCCATGTAAGGGGCCATCCTGGAAGCAGCTCCTCTGGCCCCATCGAGCCTTCAGATAAGGCAGCCCTGGCTGACGTGTGCTTTACAGACTCCCGAGGGACCCCGAGCCGCAACGACCAAGTTAAGCTGTTTCCAAGTTCCGGACCCATAAAAACTGTGAGAGAGTAAATGTTGGTTGTCTAAACTAAGTTTTTAGGGTAATTTGTTACACAGCAAGAGATGACTGATACACCTGCCATCTGGGCTGATTCACCAGACAGCTCCATGTATATTTTTTTCAACCAGTATGATTTTCTAACGGCAAGAAACTAACAGCATTGGATTTTTCATTTTCTTGTTTTCCCATCTATAGACCTAATCATCTGGGGGGGATACAAGAGACTAACGGGACACAGTAAATTCAACGAGGGGAGAGCAGTAGAACAACTGGGACAAGAAAAGGAAGCATTTGGGGTCTCACAGATCATCAAGAAATACCAGCAGCTGGTTCTGAGACTGAACAAATCCACTGCCTTGATCTGCTTCTCTCTAAAGCAGGGTCTTGCCCTCGGCCCTTCTGACATGGGGGCCTGTCATTCTGTGGGGGGCCGTCCTGGGCACTGTGGGGTGTGGAGGAGCAGCATCCCTGGTCCCCACGCACTCATGCCAGGAGCCCCTCCACCAGTTGTGATGAGCACAGACGTCCCCAGGCGTGACCCAGTGTCCCTTGGGAGGCAAGACTGCCCCCTGTGGAGATCCTCTGCTCTGGCATGCCCCTCACGGGCAGGAATGGCAGGGACCCAGTACCTGGCAATAGGCAGATCCCCCCCGGCCCAGGCCCCTTCTGGGAACCGAGTGGGTGGGCCCGGGAGGTCTGAGCCCCCTTCCCTTCCCACAGCGACATCCCACCAGCGTGTGGCAGGCGCACCTTGCCTCACTGGAGGCTCAATATAGACACGCACTGCAGTTATCACCCCAGCCTTCACTCATCACCACAGCAACCATCTAAATGTGTCACCCTGAGGAGCTCTGATTGCATGAAGTGGGAGGAGAAGCCTGGGGGGTGGGGGATGGCAGCCTGAGCCTCGCCACCTGAGCTCTGAGCCCCGGCAGAGACTCGTGGGGAGGCACCCGGGGCAGACACGCTGCTCCAAAGCCACGGGACTGAACAGATCAGGGGCCAGCACACCCCAATCAGACGGGACAAAAGGTCCTGGCATGCTTGACCCAGGGGCTAAAGGTCTCTGGGGGCTCAGCAGAAAGGGGAGAAGGAGGCTGCTGCCCTCAGCTCTGTGTCCTGGTGCCTTAGAGACTCCCAACCCTCCTCCATGTAACACAAGGTGGGGTCTCCTTGCTTTTTACCGTCTGACCCCTGGGGGTTGATTCTGCTTCTTGATGTGAGCAGGGAACAGACTCAATATTTTCCCAAATAATTAATACAGGGTCTCCCCCGTCAGCCCTGCTGACACTGGGCGGGTTCTCCTCTGTGGGGGGCCGTCCTGGGTGCTGTGGAGGTACAGCAGCATCCCTGCCCCCATCCACTCGAGGCCCGGGGCACCCCCAGTGTGACAACACAGACGTCCCCAGACCTCTGCCACTGTCCCCCTGGGGACGATCACCCCACTGTGCTAGGCAGCAATCATCAGACCCCCCCGCCACCTGGCGCTGTACCGTATGGGGGAACGGGCGACTGCTTTGGGAAGAGGACCAATTTCCGACAGAAAAAAAAAACAAAACCATGTACACACAGATTTCATTTTCCACTCAAAATTAAAATAGCTTCACTCAGTCCCCCGGAAGGGGGTGGGTGGGGACAGATATTCCTGCATCTGAGAGGCAGCATGGGTGGCGTTCAGACCCACCTTCATGACTGACTAAGGCCCGCCTGTGCCTCAATTTCCAAATCTGTGACATGGCAATGACATCAGCACCCCACACCTGAGCAGGTTGGTTTTTTCAGATTAAATAAGTGAACATCTATAAAATGCAGAAATCAGTGCCTGGCATATTGTTAATAGCGTATAACTTCTTTATTAGTAGGACTTCTTCATAACATTAGAACATCTATTAACTGCTTTGCTGACAAGGCCAGGGCTCAGCAAAGTGTTTCTGTGAAGGGCCAGTGGCAAATACTTTTGGCCACTGTCGCTACTACCGGACTTGGCCAGTCATCGACCAGTGGGTGAGGCTCTGTGCCGACAAACGTTTACAAACCCAGGTGGCTTGGATCCGGCCCAAAGGCTGTAGCTTGCGACCCCCAGACTGGACGATGGTCTATGAGGAGATGGCACCAGTGCTCACACGGAGGCACCGCTGCAGAGGGAAACTAGATCCCAGGTCCTAACCAGAAGGACCCCGCCTGCCCCTCACCATCACCCAGCAAGATCATCCCAGGCCATCTGCAACACGAAACCTCACCGCCACAGAGGCATCATTTCTCTTAGATTCAGAGAAGGGGCTGTTGCTTCCCCAACACCTTGAAAAACATTCATGGGCCGACTTCTGTTAGCAAATACCTCCTCTCTATCAACCTTGGCTGCAAAAGGCAACCAAAATAGCTCGACTTGGTGAGCAAAATATTTTCTTATCATTCTAGACAGGGCAGTTTACCGTCTGCAAAATCGCCACCGGTAACGGCCCCAAGTAATCCTTCCCTAGAGGGAGAAATGGTTCCTGGGGACAGAGAGTCTGAGAAAACCTCTAGAGGATGTGACAACTCAGTGTCCTGTGGATCCTGCATGTGTCCTGGGGCAGAAAAGGGGCATCAAGGGAAAATTAAAGAAATCCAAATGAAGTATGGACTTTAGTTAATAATGACATATCAGTATTGGTTTCTTAATTGGGACAAATGTACCAGGTTTGATGTAAGATGTTAAGAACCGGGTGGGGGGGGGACTGGTTGCGGGGGGGGGCGGGTACGTGGGAACTCTCTGTACTGTCTTCCCAGTTCTCCTGTGAATCTAGAACTAGTCTGAAATGAAAAGTTCATTTAAGAAGAAAAAGGAAAGAAGGGAGTGATGACAATTAGCTACTTATGTTCAAGAAGGCTTTGAAATGTGATTGAAGGAACATTAAGTCCCCGTGACAGCATGCAATAATGACACGGTTATATAAAGCCCAGAAAAGAAAAGACGCTAAGAACAGGATATGCCAATCAGCAGGGGAAGTTTGCTCCCAGGAAAGGAGTGAGGAGGGGGAGAAAAGACAGGTGACTGAGTGGCTCCTGCGACAGCCATGGTGGACCCTGGCACAGGGGCTGCTTCACATGAGGAATCTTCTGGAACATCCCAGGCAGATCCGGGCCACGTGGCGCCTCCACTCGGAAGGCCATGGCGCCCAGGCGGTGCTGGAGCGAGGCCTGCTGAGTATGCAGCCAGCGCCTGGGCCTGGGGGAGGGCAGCGGTTTTATGGATGGAGAGTTCTGGAACATGAGGGTGAAGCTGTAGTCCAAAGAAAGCCAGACAGACAGCTAATACGACTCGGCATCCTGGTCTTTGCAAGTTGACTTACTGGACACTTTTATCTACATCAGGGTTTCTTCCTCTTGGCCTTGCAGACATTCAAGGCCGGGTCATTCCCTGTCAGGGGTGTCCTGGGTGCTGCGGGGTGCGGAGCAGCCTCCCTGGCCCCCACCCCCTTGATGCCAGGATCACCCCGAGTCGTGACAACCACAGATGTCCCCAGACAGTGTCACTTGTGGCAGGACATCCCAGATGAGAACCACTGACCTACAACAGCTAACGATCTACACACGGGTCCATAGGAGCGTAATTATCCTCACTCTCCAGATGGGGAAACTGAGGCTCCGAGAGGCAATAAAGCCAGTCTTCGGCCACCAAGTTGGGAGGAAGCCTCGGAAGGAGATGGGCAGTGCTGATCTATCGGCGCGTGGGCCAAATCCTGCCCGCCCCTTGTGTTTGTAAATACAGTTTTGTTGAAACACGGCCACAACCATTCACTTTACACATCAGCTATGACATTCGCTCCTACAAAGGACCAGCTGGCCCGTAAAGCTGAAAATATTTACCCCCTGGCCCTTCATAGTGTTTACTGGCTCTGCACAAAGATCCTCTCTCACCGCCTCAAAGCCCCGCAGGGTTCTCTTCTCAGACTAAGTGTTCACTGAAGGCTCTGTTGGAGGCATGAAGACAGCAGAGGCAGCCTCCCTGGAAGTGAAAGGAGTTCGG
Source organism: Delphinapterus leucas (assembly GCF_059928025.1). NCBI lineage: Eukaryota > Metazoa > Chordata > Mammalia > Artiodactyla > Monodontidae > Delphinapterus > Delphinapterus leucas. Next base: position 18,226,183 of record NW_028322234.1, read on the forward strand.
GCTGGTTCTGCCTGGCTCTGGCCAAGGAGGCCTGCCCCACGATCTATCCCCTCCTCGGCCAGAAGGGGGTCTGCCCAATCCCCGACTGCCAACCCCGTCCCAGCCCGGCCCCAGGGAGCGCGTGTCATAGTAGGTGTGCGGGACTGTCGAGGTGATTAGCGGCTGGCAGCCCCCCAGCCTGTCTGCCTTTGAGGCTGTGGTCCGTGGGCTGCGCTGTCATCTCAACCTCGCTCTCACATGGGATGGAGCCAGGCTTCTGCTCTGTGCTCTGGTGTTGGCGGGAACCGCGTCTCCCTGACCCTGCAAGGTCAGCCCTGTAGCCTCTGGAGGGTAGAACGTGCTGAGCGAGGACGGGCACAGCTGCCCCAGCTCATCTTCCCGGAGCCCCAGCTGCCTCGGTGCAGCTCTGGTCCCGGTGCTGAGACCCACAGAACACGCTTTCATCTGAAGGTCACCTCTGGCCAGGCTTTCTCCTCATCAGCACTGCGGTCACTTTCTGGGGTGGGGCAGCATCTCTGACCCCACCCCGTCGGTGCCAGGAGCACCCCCAGTCGTGACCACCACAGACGTCCCCAGATGTCATCCAGTGTCCCCCGGGGGCAGAATCACCCTCAGTGAGACCCCCTGGGTTAGGGATCCCACGGACCCCCAGGAAGCTGTGCGTCCCGTGACCATCTGACGTCTGAGGTCTGGGATGCTGCACACATTTAAATACACACCTGAGTGGGAGGGAGAGGAGGTGACTCAAAGACAGTGGGGGTGACCCTGGCTTACACCATCTGACCATCGGGGATTTATTCTGGTGTCTAGTAAGAGCTAGGGACCTAACTCAATTGTTTTTCCAAATAACTAACACAGGATTTCTCCCCTTTGGCACTGTGGACATTTGGGGCCAGATCATTCTCTGTGGAGCCGTCCTGGGCACTGTGGGGTGTGGAGCAGTATTCCCGCCCCACCCACTCAATGCCAGGAGCCCCTGGTCGTGACAACCACCGATGTCCTCAGACATGGCCCAGTGGCAAATATGGAAACCACTTGCTCCGTGGAAAGTAACTCCTTGGCAGTAAGCGCTGGACTCTACCCGTCACTCAGAGGCCAAACTAGGGAGGCAGAGATGAGGTGAAACCAAAAGTCAGGCCGCAGCAATCCGGGCACCTCCGGATGTTCCATACCTGACAAGTTCCAAATATGTGGTTTGCTGAGGGGTTCTGTTTTGGTTTTCCAAACCTTGTTTACTTCATGACCTGACCCTCACCAACTGTATTCATCTCCTGGGGTTGGCCGCAACAAATGACCACAGGCGGGGCTGCTTCAAACCACAGAAATGTATCCTCTCCCAGTGCCAGAGGCCAGAAGCCCGAGATCAAGGTGTCCGCAGGGCTGGTTCCCTCGGAGGCTGTGAGGGAGGAAGTGCTTCCTGCTCTCTCCCGGCTTTCGGGGCCGCTGGTGATTCTTAAAGAATTCTTAAAGTTCTTGACCTGTAGATACATCAGCCCCATCTCTGCCTCTGTCATACACAGCCTTCTTCTCTGTGTGTCTGAGTCTTCACGTGGCCTTCTTGTAGGGACACCATCCTTTGGATGTAGGGCCCACTGAAATCTGTATAACTCTTTTTTTTTAGTACACTTTTTTTTCCTTTTTTTGGCTGCACCAGCCTATGGGGTCTTAGTTCCCCAACCAGGAATCAAACCCGTGCCCCCTGCATTGGAAGGCGAAGTCTTAACCACTGGACCACCAGGGAAGTCCCCCAGCATGACTCATTTTAACTAGTTACATCTGCAGAGACCCTAATTCCAAATAAGGCCTGATGCCCAGGTACCAGGGGTTAGGACTGGAACATATCTTTTTGGGGGGAACACAGTTCAACCCACAACACCACCTCTTTGGCCTTCCCTCCTGCTCTCCCAGCCTCACCCCATGCCCCAGCTCTCCTGACCCCCACGTATGCCGGCCCCCGAGCCGCATCCTTCGCGCCGATCAGAAAGTGCTCCCGGGTAACCGGTTCGGCATCCGCCACGCTTCCCTGACTCCCCAACGTCTCCTGGAGGGCTGTGTGCTGGGAAGCAGCTCGTCCGGGAACACCCCCCCTCGAGGCCCGAGGAGGCAGCGCGCTGAGCTCTGTGCCCGACCCACGGTCACGAGTTTGAGGCAGGCGGGCGGGTGATGGCGATGTGGGTACCTGGAGACACGACACCTGGCTTGTTGGCAGGGGGCGCTGCTCCCGGCCCAGCTGCCACCACGTGGGAAGTGGCCCGATGACCTCAGCTCCTCCAAGTGTCCTGAGAAGCTGGGAGGGCTGTTGTTGTTTTTAATCGTAAAAGTTCCCAATTTGGGCCGCGGCGCGCCCAGTATGCGGGATCTTAGTTCCCCAACCGGGGATCGAAGCGTGGAGTCTTCACCACTGGTCCGTCGGGGAAGCCCCCCAACTTGTACTTTAAAGACTGCTCTGTGGAGATGAAGTCCGTGTGGATTTCGGCTCCGGAAATCTAACTCCGAGAGGCGGCAGTGTTGTCATAGGCAGTCAATGCACGGGTAACCCCATCTACTGTCATTCACATTAGGAGCCTATGCGCCCCAAGACACAGGCACCATACAGAACATCTCCGCATATAATTTACTGGGCATTGGCCATGGCTTTCTAAAAAAGCAAACTTGAAACTTTCAGCTGAGCTTCTGGGCCCAGGAATTAGCTTTTAATTATAAGGAAAGCAACTAGGCACTTTTTCCTCTGCCATTTTTATTTAACATTCTATCACTGCATTTTCTCACATCACTAAGTATTCTTTGAAGACATAGTTTTTCATGGCCCATGATATATTAACATTGAGTTAATATATCATAATTGATGAACTAATTTCCTTACTATTGGCCACTTAGGCTGTTCCCACTTTTTGCTTTATAAATAATGCTGCTGCATTATTTATTTACTCTAATTACTTTAGAGTAATTATCTCTAATTACTGATGTATTTCTTAATATATATTTTTAGAGATGGCATTGAGGGATCAGAGACCGTTACATATTTTTAAGGTTCCCGGAAACACACTACTAAATTATTGTTGAGAAAGATTATGCCACCTTATACTATCCTTCTGTCCACACCCTCATCAACACGGGTATTACTTTTATTAATAGCCACCATTTTAGGGGAATTCCCTGGTGGTCCAGTGGTTAGGACCCCTGCTTCCATTGCAGGTGACATGGGTTCGATTCCCTGGTTGGGGAACTAAAATCCCGCATGCCGCCGGGTGCGACCAAAAAAAAAATAAAGAAAAAAAAATAGTCACCATTTTAAAGGTGAAAAGTAGAGTCTTCTTTTTTTTTTAATAAATTTTGTACTTTGGAATGATTTTAGATTTGCGGAACAGTTACAAAGATAATACAGATATCTCCTGTTTATCCTTCATCCAGCTTCCCCTAATGTTAACTCACATAACCAGGGTGCATTTGTCATACAACAACGTTGCTATGTTACTATTAACCAAGCTCCACGGTTTATTCAGATTTCACTAGTTTTCCCACTAATGGCTCTCTTCTATGTGTCACCCTTACATCTCCATTTTGCTGATGGGAAGATGGAGGTTCACAGAAGTTAAGTGACTTACCAAAGTCACAGAGCTGCTGAGTGGCACAGCCTGGATGCAACCCACACCTGAAGGACTCCAAATCCAGGAGTACTCCAAGCATGCCTCCCTCCCTCTCATCCCATCCTAAGTCACCCTTGAAACAAGCAAAGGCTGGTCTCTAATTCTCCATTAACACATGAGGTGATCCAAGGCAAGTAGCCGGGTGATTAACCACCATGAAAGAACTAAGTAGGCATCCTTCTCTTCAAACAGCCACTTTGAGAAACTATTTCCAAGCAATATGCCATCTCATGACATTTCTGGATGCATCCTCAGAAATCATTTTCAGAGACAAAGCAAAAACCTTATACCGAAGAAATACACTCCTGTGACTTGGCAATGATAGTATCTCCCATTCAAGCAAAATCAACCCTGTTCCTGTTGGGCCGTCCACCTTACTCACCACTGAGTGACCTTTGGCTGGGTGGAAGGCACCCTAAGATGGTCCCCCAGCGACCCCCAACTCCTGGTCCCCGTGCCTGTACCACTGACCCCCCCCCCCCCCGCTGAGTGTGAGCGGGGCCTGTGACTTGCTTCTAACCGCTAGAATACGGCATTGGCTGGGGACGTCATTTCCATGACTATGGTGTGTGAGAATGTAACTTCCACCCTGCTAGCAGACTCTCTCCTTTGCTGCCGTGATGAACAGGTTTCCATGCTGGGGAGGCCCACTGGCCAACAGCCAAAAAACCGAGAACAGCCTCCAGCCAACAGCCAACAAGAAACTAAGCCATGCCAACAGCCACAGGAGTGAGCTTGGAAGCAATCCTTCTCCAGTTGAGGTAAGACAGCAGCCCAGGCCGACAATCCGACTGCAGCCTGAGAGACCCTGAGCAGAAGACCCAGCTAAGCTGCACCTGGATTCCTGACCCATGGAAACGGAAACTGTGAGACAATAAACGTGTGCTGTTTCAAGCCGCTAAGTGTGTGGTGACTTGTTATGCAGCATTAGCAGGCTAATATGGACTGTTTCCAAATTCAAATCTACTCTCTGAAGATGAAAATCCGAAATGTATTTGAAACATACAAACTTGCATATTTGAAATGTACAAAAGCAGTGCAGCCTGCTCTTGAAGGCAATCACATCTATGCAATGTTCCAAGGACAAGGTCTCCCAAGGTGACTGTTTGAAGATGGAGAGGACAACCTGCTTCGATGTGAAATCTGGGGGTGCTGAATTATCCTTAGCTGATGATCATAACCAGATTTTCACACTCGATAGCAAATACTACATCGGGCAGTTTTTCTGCATTACCAGGTTTGAAAGCTGTGCTGTTGTGTGTCACCAAAAATAAAAACTGATTCAGAAAACAATGCTTTATGTTATATATATGTATATATATCGTACTACTTTTCTTAAAACAGAACTGCCAGAACGCCTCCCCCTCTGGCTGAGACCAGAATAGATAAAAGTCCAGATTTTTACACACTTGGGACTGCCAATGTTTTAACACATGGAACATTCTATGGGGTTGCAAACTGCTTTATATTCTTCAAATATGTCCTGACTGTGCCAACCACCCTGACAGTTGGTCATATTCATAAATGAATTGAAACAGATCACATTCTTGGAGACAGGTGCACGGTGGAACTAAAGGGTCTCTCCGCCACAGAGGGGGCCTCATTAAACCCCCGGACCATCACAGGAAACAGGAGTCTGGCTTTTATGAGACATCCAGGCTCAGGGAATAGTGGAAGGGAGAATGCCATGGCCAAGTTCAGTGTTATCCATTGAAAACCCATGACTGCAAAGACCAGGAAATGCTGGCCAGCAAGGAGAGAAGGAGGTCGCTCGCTCGGAGGTAAAAAGGCAGGGAACATTATTTACCAAACCAGGCTGGTGAGAGACTGCAAATCTCAGCTTGCGTGGCCCCTCTCCTGAGGACAGCTCTGAAGGACAGCCATGACCTGAATTGGTTCATATGTGGGCTTTGCCCCACAGAGAACAGCTGGGAAACAGTTCCCCAAGATCCTGTAGGATACCAAGAAAAACTTACATTCACATATATTGCATAGAGGTTCTCAATGAAGAAGAGAAACAATTTTGCCCCCAGGGGACACTGGGCCATGTCTGGGGACATCTATGGTCATCACAACTGGGGTGCTCCTGGCATCGAGTAAGTGGGGGCCAGGGATGCTGCTCCATCACCCACAGAGCCCAGGACGGGCCCACAGAGGACAACCCGGCTCCACCGCAGCGGCTGTGGGGAAGCTGAGAAAGCCTACCCAGCCTGGCCCTCAGGGCTAGAGGGACTCATTCATCTTTATTACAGACCCAAATCTGTGTCATCCCCGCAGAGGAAAAACGGCCGCTTAATTACATTTCCATACGTGCTACCAAGAATTTTTCTAGGGAAGACGGTTTGGGAACATCATCTGGAGACAGAACATTCCAGGCAGTGCTGAGTCAGTGTGGGGCTTCAAGCTTCGCTCTGATGTCAACAGGCATCACAGAGCAGCCGACAATTCCAAACACGTTACCTTTGGCTTTGATCCCATTACATACCAGTTCTTCTCCCACCCCACCCCAGGGGACACTGGACAATGTCCGGGAACATCCGTGGTCATTATGACTTGGATGGGGGTGCTCCTGGCATTGAGTGGGCGGGGCCAGAGATGCTGTTCCACACCCCACAGTGCCCAGGACGGCCCCCCAGAGGATGACCCAGCCCCACTGTCAGCAGGGCCGAGGGGGGGACCCTGCTTTGGAGGCAATGAGCCTGGAGAACATCCGGCGTGGAGGGCGAGGAATGCAGACGGCGGGGATTGCACCTGCGAGACAATAACGCAGATGTCTACGGCGCACAGATATTCCCCCGGCGCACCAGCCACTCCCGGGTAACTGGACGCTGCCCTAGCAGTGACCGAGCGTGGCCTGTGCGTTGCCAACCTTCCACAGATGTCAGTGCAAGTGTCCCTTTGGCTCAAAGGACAAGTCCATCCTTGTGACACCCTAAGGCCCTCTTGCCCCATCCAAAAATCTCTCATCCTCTGGCCCAAAATCACGCAGGGAGGAAGTCATCCAGTGGTTAAGCAATCACTCCAACCCCAAAGTCTCACTATGCCACAAGGCCACCTGCATTCCACCAGGTTCCAGAAGGTTCCAGAAAGTTCCATAATTCTTGACCTCTCACCTCCCCCACACCTTACCCCCTCTCCGAGTCCCCCTTCCTGAAAGGAGGGCAGGACTTCCAACAATCCCACAGCCTTGCCTCACTCACTGCTTTCTCCCAGGGACCCCAGAGCATCTGCCGTCCTTCTAAGTCCCATGCATGGCCGGTTAGGGCCCAGGGTTGGCAGGACCTACGTCCAAGGTGTGACTGCTCAGCAGCCCCAGACGCAGAGGAATTCATGCCCCTGTGCCAGACTCTCAAGGATGGGGCTTAAAACGAGAACGTGTCAGAGATCATGGCTCCACGGGCTTGACCTCAGCCGGAAACGGGAGTCCCCCACAGCCCGTCAAGGACTGCCAGTGGGCTCACGCCCTGAAATGTCACCACTTAGACCAATAGGTGGGGGGCTTTTCTGGTAACATAAACATAATATAAAATTTACAATTTTAACCATTTTAAAGTGTACAATTCAATTGCACTTAATATAGTCACAGAGCTGTGAAATCATCACCATCGTCTAGTTCCAGAACTTTCCATCACCCCAAAGAGAAGCCCCGTCCCCATCAGGAGTCACCCCCCTCCCCCTCCCCGGCCCCTGACAACCACGAACCCACTCTCTGTGTCTGTGGATCTGCCTGTTCCGGACGCTTCCCATCAATGGAATCACACCCTGTGTGTCCTTCTGTGTCTGGCTTCTCTCACTGAGCATCATGTTCTCAGGGTCCATCCACATGGTAGGGAGTGTCAGAGCTTCACCCCTTTTCACAGCTGAGTGATGCTCCCGTGTGCAGATGGACCACAGTTTCATATATCTGCTTGTTTGTTGATGAAATGACATTTGGGTGGCTTCCACCTTTTTGGCCACTGTGAATCACGCTGTGTGAACATTAACGTTCAGGTTTTTGTGTGGACATATATTGTCATCTCTCTTAAGCAGACACCCAGGAGTAGAATTGCTGGGTCATATGGAAACTCTAGGTTTGACCTTTTGAGGAGCTGCCAGACTGTTTTCCGGTCAGCTGCCCCGTTTTCTATTCCCGCCAGCAGGGCACAAGGTTCTACCCTCTCCACGTCCTCACCAACACTTGTTATTGTCTGTCTTTTGATTCTAGCCATCCTGATGGATGTGAAGGGGTGTTTCACTGTGGTTTTCATTTCCATTTCCCTGAGGGCTACTGACGTGGAGCATCTTTTCACATGAGACCACAGTTTTCAATGCTAGGAGATAGGTACACCAATGCCAGCTTCACACACCCAATTCCACAGCCAGAAGGAAGCATGGCTGGTTCCCTCAACAAGACAAAAAAGCCTGTGCAAAACGTAGGCAGCGTGATTGGCTTTGTCTCACCAAAGAGCTACAGGGTGGTACAGCCTGGGGTTGGGGTCCCGCCTGACTCAGCTCCCCAGTTCTTTTTTTTTTTCTAATTTAAGTATAGTTGATTTACAATATTGTGTTAGTTTCAGGTATACAGCAGTGATTCAGTTATACACGATGTGAATATATCTGTATTCTTATTTTTAATTCTTTTCCATTATAGTTTATTATAAAATATTGAATATAAGTTCCCTCTGCGATACAGTAAATCCTTGTTGTTTACCTGTTTTATATATAATAGTGTGTATCTGTTAACCCCACACTCCTAATTTATCCCACCCCACTCCTTTCCCCTTTGGTAACCAGAAGTTTTTTTTCTAAGTCTGTGAGTCTGTTTCTGTTTTGTAAATAAATTCACTTGTACTATTTTTTAGATTCCACATATAAGTGATATCACATAATATGTCTTTGTCTGACTTACTTCACTTAGTATGATAATCTCTAGGTCCATTCATGTTGCTGCAAATGGCATTATTTCATTTTTTTATGGCTGAGTAATATTCCATTGTATATATGCGCCACACCTTCTTTATCCATTCCTCTGTCGATGGACATTTACATTGCTTCCACATCTTGGCTATTGTAAATAGTGCCGCTATGAACATTGGGGTGTTGGCTCCCCTGTTCTGAGCTTCAGTTTCCATATCTGAAGACAGACCCTCAGAGGGGCACCGCAGGAAGTTGCTCGTGGGACCAACGCAGCCCTGGGTGAAAACCACCATGCACAAAGTTAAATGCAAGACAACAGTGACCAGTACATCACTGGAAACTTGACCTGGGGCAGAAGGAGGGGGAAAGAGACGAAACTGCAGCTCTGTGGGCAGGAAGGCAGCACATTAGCCCCAGAACACACATTCTAGCACATTCTGAAAGATTCAACCTGGGTTGAGTGAATAAAAACCCCTCTAAAGACACGCAGCTGTCGTTAACTATAATGCGAAACACGTCTCCAAGAGGCGCCAGGAGAGAATCCTGCATTGCAGGCTCAGCCACAGACACGGTGGAAAGTGTGCTGTTGGAAATTCCACACTCCCTTTGGGGTGCAGTGCAGCCCATGACAGGGAGGAACTGTGATCCGCGTCATGGACCAGAAACAGACCAGAAGCTCACGGACCAGAAGCTGTGAGGACACAGAGCTTCATCCGTGCTGTAGTTCCCTAAACCACATTAGTTTCCTGCAGTTGCTGTAACAAACTGCCACAAATTCAGGGTCTAAAACCACACACATTGGACTCCGTGGAACCAGTGTTGGCACCACATGCAACACCTTTGGTATTTATGCCTTGTGTCTTTTTCGCACCTTAATTCACTGGCAAGCATCCCTCGTACCAAGTCGAGCCGTGTAGCTGACAGGGTCTTGGTGCTCTGGTTGGGTGTCAGGCCTAAGCCTCCGAGATGGGAGAGCCAAGTTCAGGACATTGGACCACCAGAGACCTCCTGGCCCCCATGTAATAGCAATCGGTGAGAGCTCTCCCAGAGATCTCCGTCTCAACGCTGAGACCCAGCACCACTCAACGACCAGCAAGCTCTAGTGCTGGATGCCCCATGCCAAACAACTAGCAAGGCGGGAATACAACCCCACCCATTAGCAGAGAGGGTGCCTAAAATCATACTAAGTTCACAGACAGCCCAAAACACACCACCAGACGCAGTCCTGCCCACCAGAAAGACAAGATCCAGCCTCATCCACCAGAACACAGCCACCAGTCCCCTCCACCGGGAAGCCTACACAACCCACTGAACCAACCTTACCCACTGGGGGCAGACACCAAAAACAACGGGAACTACGAACCTGCAGCCTGCGAAAAGGAGGCCCCAAACACAGTAAGTTAAGCAAAATGAGAAGACAGAGAAATATGCATCAGATGAAGGAGCTAGGTAAAAACTCACTAGACCAAACAAATGAAGAGGAATTAGGCAGTCTACCTGAAAAAGAATTCAGAGTAATGATAGTAAAGATGATCCAAAATCTTGGAAATCGAATGGAGAAGATACAAGAAACGTTTAACAAGGACCTAGAAGAACTAAAGAGCAAACAAACAATGATGAACAGCACAATAAATGAAATTTAAAATTCTCTAGAAGGAATCAATAACAAAATAATTGAGGCAGAAGAACGGATACGTGACCTGGAAGATAAAATAGTGGAAATAACTACAGCAGAGCAGAATAAAGAAAAAGAATGAAAAGAATTGAGGACAGTCTCACAGACCTCTGGGACAACATTAACGCACCAACATTCAAATTATAGGGGTCCCAGAGGAAGAAGAGAAAAAGAAAGGGACTCAGAAAATATTTGAAGGGATTATAGTTGAAAACTTCCCTAATATGGGAAAGAAAATAGTCAATCAAGTCCAGGAAGCACAGAGAGTCCCATACAGGATAAATACAAGGAGAAACACGCCAAGACACATATTAATCAAACTGTCAAAGATTAAATACAAAGAAAACATACTAAAAGCAGCAAGGGAAAAGCAACAAATAACATAGAAGGGAATCCCCATAAGGGGATTGCAGAAACTCTGCAAGCCAGAAGGGAGTGGCAAGACATAATTAAAGTGATGAAAGGCAAAAACCCACAACCAAGATTACTCTACCCAGCAAGGATCTCATTCAGATTCAACAGAGAAATTAAAACCTTTACAGACAAGCAAAAGCTAAGCGGATTCAGCACCACCAAACCAGCTTTACAACAAATGCTAAAGGAACTTCTCTAGGCAGGAAACACAAGAGAAGGAAAAAAAGACCTACAATAACAAACCTAAAACAATTAAGAAAATGGTAATAGGAACATACATATCAATAATTACCTTAAATGTAAATGGATGAAATGCTCCAACCAAAAGACACAGACTGGCTGAATGGATATAAAAACAAGACCCGTATATATGCTGTCTACAAGAGACCCACTTCAGACCTAGGGACACATACAGACTGAAAGTGAGGGGATGGAAAAAGATATTCCATGCAAATGGAAATCAAAAGAAAGCTGGAGTAGCAATTCTCATATCAGACAAAATAGACTGTAAAATAAAGACTATTACAAGAGACAAAGGACATACATAATGATCAAGAGATCAATCCAAGAAGAAGGTATAACAATCGTAAATATTTATGCACCCAACATAGGAGCACCCCAATACATAAGGCAAATGCTAACAGCCATAAAAGGGGAAATCAACAGTAACACAATAATAGTAGGGGACTTTAACACCCCACTTTCACCAATGGAAAGGTCAACCAAAATGAAAATAAGGAAACACAAGCTTTAAATGATACATTAAACAAGATGGACTTAACTGATATTTATAGGACATTCCATCCAAAAACAACAGAATACACTTTCTTCTCAAGTGCTCATAGAACATTCTCCAGGATAGAACATATCTTGGGCCACAAATCAAGCCTTGGTAAATTTAAGAAAATTGAAATCGTATCAAGTATCTTTTCCTACCACAACGCTATGAGATTAGATATCAATCACAGGAAAAAAAACTGTGAAGAATACAAATACATGGAGGCTAAACAATGCGCTACTAAATAACCAAGAGATCACTGAAGAAATCAAAGAGGAAATCAAAAAATACCTAGAAACAAATGACAATGAAAACATGACGGCCCAAAACCTATGGGATGCAGCAAAAAGCAGTTCTAAAAGGGAAGTTTATAGCAATACAATCCTACCTCAAGAAACAAGAAAAATCTCAAATAAACCTAACCTTACACCTAAAGCAATTAGAGGAAGAGGAACAAAAAAACCCCAAAGTTAGCAGAAGGAAAGAAATCATAAAGATCAGATCAGAAATCAATGAAAAAGAAATGAAGGAAACGATAGCAAAGATCAATAAAACTAAAAGCTGGTTCTTAGAGAAGATAAACAAAATTGATAAACCATTAGCCAGACTCACCAAGAAAAAAAGGGAGAAGACTCAAATCAACAGAATTAGAAATGAAAAAGGAGAAGTAACAACTGACACTGCAGAAATACAAAGGATCATGAGAGATTACTACAAGCAACTCTATGCCGACAAAATGGACAACCTGGAAGAAATGGACAAATTCTTAGAAAAGCACAACCTTCTGAGACTGAAGCAGGAAGAAATAGAAAATATAAACAGACCAATCACAAGCAGTGAAATTGAAACTGTGATTAAAAATCTTCCAACAAACAAAAGCCCAGGACCAGATGGCTTCACAGGCGAATTCTATCAAACATTTAGAGAAGAGCTAACACCTATCCTTCTCAAACTCTTCCAAAATATAGCAGAGGGAGGAACACTCCCAAACACATTCTACGAAGCCACCATCACCCTGATACCAAAACCAGACAAAGATGTTACAAAAAAAGAAAACTACGGGCCAATATCACTGATGAACATAGATGCAAAAATCCTCAACAAAATAGTAGCAAACAGAATACAGCAGCACATTAAAAGGACCATACACCATGAGCAAGTGGGGTTTATGCCAGGAATGCAAGGATTCTTCAATATACGCAAGTCAATCACTGTGAGACACCACATTAACAAATTTAAGGATAAAAACCATATGATCATCTCAATAGATGCAGAAAAAGCTTTTGACAAAATTCAACACCCATTTATGATAAAAACCTTCCAGAAAGTAGGCATAGAGGGAACTTACCTCAACATAATAAAGGTCATATATGACAAACCCACAGCCAACATCGTTCTCAATGGTGAAAAACTGAAACCATTTCCACTAAGATCAGGAATAAGACAAGGTTGCCCACTCTCACCATTATTATTCAACATAATTTTGGAAGTTTTAACCACAGCAATCAGAGAAGAAAAAGAAATAAAAGGAATCCAAATCAGTAAAGAATAAGTAAAACTGTCACTGTTTGCAGATGACATGACACTATACCTACAGAATCCTAAAGATGCTACCAGAAAACTACTAGAGCTAATCAATGAATTTGGTAGAGTAGCAGGATACAAAATTAATGCACAGAAATCTCTGGCATTCCTATACACTACTGATGAAAAATCTAAAAGAGAAATTAAGGAAACACTCCCATTTACCACTGCAACAAAAAGAATAAAATACCTAGGAATAAACCTACCTAAGGAGACAAAAGACCTGTATGCAGAAAACTGTAAGACACTGATGAAAGAAATTAAAGATGATACAAACAGATAGAGACATATACCATGTTCTTGGATTGCAAGAATCAACATTGTGAAAATGACTATAGTACCTAAAGCAATCTACAGATTCAATGCAATCCCTATCAAACTACCAATGGCATTTTTCACACAACTAGAACAAAAAATTTCACAATTTTTATGGAAACACGAAAGACCCCAAATAGCCAAAGCAATCTTGAGAAAGAAAAACAGGGCTGGAGGATCAGGTGCCCTGACTTCAGACTATACTACAAAGCTACAGTAATCAAGACAGTATGGTACTGGCACAAAAACAGAAGTACAGATCAATGGAACAGGATAGAAAGCCCAGAGATAAACCCACGCACATATGGTCACCTTATCTTCGATAAAGGAGGCAAGAATATACAATGGAGAAAAGACAGCCTCTTCAATAAGTGGTGCTGGGCAAACAGGACAGCTACACGTAAAAGAATGAAATTAGAACACTCCCTAATACCATACACAAAAATAAACTCAAAATGGATTAAAGACCTAAATGTAAGGCCAGACACTATAAAACTCTTAGAGTAAAACACAGGCAGGACACTCTATGACATAAATCACAGTAAGATCCTTTTTCACCCACCTCCTAAAGAAATGGAAATATAAACAAAAATAAACAAATGGGACCTAATGAAACTTAAAAGCTTTTGCATAGCAAAGGAAATCATAAACAAGACGAAAAGACAACCCTCAGAATGGGAGAAAATATTTGCAAATGAAGCAACTGACAAAGGATTAATCTCCAAAATATACAAGCAGCTCATGCAGCTCAATATCAAAAAAACAAACAACCCAATCCAAAAATGGGCAGAGGACCTATATAGACATTTCTCCAAAGAAGATATACAGATTGCCAACAAACACATGAAAGAATGCCCAACATCACTATTCATTAGAGAAATGCAAATCAAAACTACAATGAGGTATCACCTCACACCAGTCAGAATGGCCATCATCAAAAAATCTACAAACAATAAATGCTGGAGAGGGTGTGGGGAAAAGGGAACCCTCTTGCACTGTTGGTGGGAATGTAAATTGATACAGCCACTATGGAGAACAGTATGGAGGTTCCTTAAGAAACTAAAAATAGAACTACCATATGACCCAGCAATCCCACTACTGGGCGTATACCCTGAGAAAACCATAATTCCAAAAGAGTCATGTACCACAATGTTCATTGCAGCTCTATTTACAATAGCCAGGACATGGAAGCAACCTAAGTGTCCATCAACAGATGAATGGATAAAGAAGATGTGGCACATATATACAATGGAATATTACTCAGCCATAAAAAGAAACGAAATTGAGTTATTTGTAGTGAGGTGATGGACCTAGAGACTGTCATACAGAGTGAAGTAAGTCAGAAAGAGAAATGCCGTAATTCTAACACATGTATATGGAATCTAAAAAAAAAAAAAGGTTCTGGAGAACCTAGGGGCAGGTCAGCAATAAAGATGCAGACGTAGAGAATGGACTTGAGGACACGGGAAGGGGGAAGGGTAAGCTGGGACGAAGTGAGAGAGTGGCATGGACATATATACACTACCAGATGTAAAATAGATAGCTAGTGGGAAGCAGCTGCATAGCACAGGGAGACCCACTCATGCTTTGTGACCAACTAGAGGGGTGGGATAAGGAGGGTGGGAGGGAGACGCAAGAGGGAGGGGATATGGGGTTATACGTATACATATAGCTGATTCACTTTGTTATACAGCAGCAACTAACACAACAATGTAAGGCAATTATACTCCAATAAAGATGGTAAAAAAATAACCACACACACACACATTGATTCCCTCATGGTTCTGGGGGTCAGGAGTGTGACCTGGGCCTCACGGGGCTAAATCCAGGTGTGGGCAGGGCTGGTCCTGCCGGAGCCTCCAGGGCAGCATCGGTTCCCACCTTTTTTCCAGCTTCTAGAGGCGCTGCATCCCTGGCTCGCAGCTCCTCCTGCATCCTCACAGCCAGCAGCGCAGCATCTCCCGTCTCTCTCTGCCTCTGACCCTCCCGTCTCCCTCTTATAAGGACCCTGGGATGACGCTGGGCCCACCGGGAATCCAGGGTCATCCCCGTCTCAGGGGCCTTAACTTAATCCCACCCGCAAAGTCCCCTCTGCCCCGTGAGGTGACATGTCCACAGGCCCCAGGACCAGAACCGGGACGTCCTTGGGGCCATCACTCTATCACAGCTTGCTTCTGCTTTTTTCACTCTTCCATGCTTTTGTCTGAATAAAAAACCCATTTTTTTCTGCACATTTAATCCTTGCTGGCTACTAGACATAACATTCTGTGTGGTCTGCTTGACCGCCCTTGAGGCAGGAGCCTCCTTTATAGAGAAAACCAACCAACCACTGAAGCTCAGGCTAAAGAAAACTGGGTGAGGTTCCCCGGCGACTGCTGAGCAGAGGTGGCTGGGAGTCCGGTGGGTTCAGGGTGGCATCACTGGACACAGGAGTAAGTTGAAGCCAGGCACGGGGAACAGGGGGCCGTAGGAGGGTCAGGCTGGCAGCAAGGAGGTGGCGTTTGTCAGAACAGAGAGCAGAGGGCATTCCAGGCCAGGGGAAGGAAGCAGGAGTGCAACCCCAGAGGCAGGAGGGAGACAAATCAACAGTGCAGAGAAAGCTGCCCCAGGCCGGCTGTACAGAAACAAGAATGAAGGCGGGAGCCGGTGAATGGAATCAGCCAGAAGAACTCAAATCCTGCCAGAGTCCCCCAGGGCTGAGCTGCGAGAAAAGCAGCAAATGGATGAAAATCCCACCAGGCAGAGAAGCACAAACAATCTAGAGGTTTAAAAACAGATGATGGGGGCTTCCCTGGTGGCGCGGTGGTTGAGAGTCCGCCTGCCGATGCAGGGGACGCGGGTTCGTGCCCCGGTCCGGGAGGATCCCACATGCCGCGGAGCGGCTGGGCACGTGAGCCATGGCCGCTGGGCCTGCGCGTCCGGAGCCTGTGCTCCGCAGCGGGAGAGGCCACAGCAGTGAGAGGCCCGCGTACCGCAAAAAAAAAAAAAAAAAACAGATGATGGGCCCCGCGATGCCACTCCTGGTTATCCACCCAAGAGGACTGAAAACAGCCAGGCAAACGTTCACTGCAGCCCAAGTCACAGCAATCGAGAAGTGGAAACACCTCAACGCCCATCGATAGATGAATGCCTCAAAACAACGTGACAGATGCGTACAAAGGAATACTATTCTGCTGTAAAATATGAACGTGGACGGACCCTGAGAACACGATGCTCAGTGAGAGAAGCCAGACGCAGAAGGACACACAGGGTGTGATTCCACTGATGGGAAACGTCCAGGACAGGCAGATCCACAGAGTCAGAGTGGGTTCCTGGTTGTCAGGGGCTGGGGAGGGGGACAGGGGAGTGTTTAATGGGGACAGCTGCAAATTCACAAGATGAAAAGGTGCAGGATGGATGCGGGGGCGGGAGGGGGGCAGTGGTCGCACAACAGCGTGAATGTACTTAATGCTGCCGAGCTGTACACTAGAAACGGTTAAAGTGGTGAATTTAAAGCGACGTGTAACTCACCACGATGAGAAAACAAATCAGAATGGGCGGAAGTGGATGCAGGAAGGTGAGTTAGGGTGCTCACGCGGTGCTGAGCAGAGAGGGGCGGGGGTAGGGGAGAAGGAAGGGGGATGGTGTCTGGCATGTGATAAACTGATTTATTGATTCCCAGAAACTACCATGACTGGCAGGGCCCTCCCATGGGGCGGCGGGAAACATGCATGGGATGGTCCCTACACCCGCCCCTGGCACCATCCGACGTTGATGGCTGAGTAAAGAGGCCACTGAAAAAAAGGCTTCGGAGCAACAAAGGGTCCCATTCACCATCCCAGGGCCCAGAGCGGGGGCAACTCCTGCCCACTTTCTCCCAGACATCTCCCCGGGGTGCCCAGTTTCACTTTTAAAGGACACACCAAACACCTCCCCACAAAGCAGGCTGCTTTCCAGCAACCCTCTGCTTTGGCCAGATGCTCCTCCAATGTGTGAGCCAGCACCCAGGGCGCTGCTCGGAGGCAGGGACCCAGGCGGGAGGGCAGGGGCAGCAGCGCCCTCAGGAGGCCTCCCAGCCTCGGGCCGTCTGTGCCAAAACTCTCCCCCGGGGTTTCGGGAGCGTCCCTGGGGGTCCAGGGGGTGGGACTCCACGCTCCCAACGCAGGGGACCCCGGTTTGATCCCTGGTCGGGGAGCTAGATCCCGCATGCCACAACTAAGAAGTCCACACGCAGCAACTAAAGATACACATGCCACAACTAAGAACCAGCGCAGCCAAAATGAATAAATAAATAAATACATATTTTAAAAAAAAAACTCCCTGGGGTTTCAAAACTCCCCCTCCTTTGATCAGAACATGGCACCTATGCAAAGCTGGGCCAGAACACTCAGGAAGGGCTGGCTTCCGCTGGGATTTCAGTCACCAGCAGCGGGACCCGTCCAAGTCCGCCCCCCACCAGTGCATGGATTCGGGATGGGTGGGACCCATGTGTCTCACAGTAGGATGAAGACGTTTCTCCCCAACACCCAGCAGTGTCTGCGGCCACAATATGCAAGACAATGAGTTTTCAACTCCCCGAAGTCACTTCCAGGAGCACAGCCTTCGCTGGGTATGATCGAACCAGGAGAAAGCTGACATTACATTGCAAAGATGCAAGGCAAAGTTCACAGCACAGAGGATGGAGAATCTGGCGTCCGCCCGGGAACAGCTCTGGTGGCGGGGGAGGGACGGGGGGCAGGGAGGAGACTAATCTGGGCCTCTGCATACCTGAGGGGGCAAATACTACCTGGGGCAGGTGTTCAAGGTTAACATCTGGGTGATGCCACGTGGGTGTCGGGGACCCATGGGACGGGACGAGAAGGCACTCAGCTGTGGGTTCTTCCCCAAATCTGTAACCTCGATCCAATCACAAGAAAAGCATTAAACTAACCCACACCAAAGGGCATCTTGCAAAACTCCTGACCCATCCTCCTCACAGCTGTCCAGGCATGAAAGACAAGGAAAGTTAGAGAAACTGTCATCGCTCAGAGGGGCTAAGAAGACGTGACGACTAAATGTCATGTGGGATCCTGGAGGGGGCCCTGGGGCAGAAAAGGACATCAGGGGAAGCTAGTGGAATCCAAACTCAGTACGGGCTTGAGTCAATGGTGATGCACCCATGCTGATTTCCTAGGGTGGCAAAGGCACCCCTGGAAAGCAGGATGCTGGTGGTTGTAGAGGTTGGGTGAGGGGTACACGGGACTCTCTGTACTACCTCTGTGACTTTTCTGGACACTTGAAATTAGTCCAAAATAAAAAAAGTTAATTAAAAAGAAACAGGTAGTTTGGGATTACCAGATGAAACTATTATATATAGGATGGATAAACAATAAGGTCCTACTATAGAGCACAGGGAACTATATTCAATATCTTGTAATAATCTATAATAGAAAAGAATATGAAAAAGAGTATATATGTATAACTGAATCACTTTGCTATACAGCAGAAATTAACACAACATTGTAAATCAGCTATACTTCAATAAAATTTTTTAAAAAAAGCAGATCTCGGAATGCAGCCCACTATCCTTCTTAGAGACGACATGTGGGGTGCTGGCTGTGGCACCCAGAGCGACAGGCATGAGTATCAGCTTATCCTATGCCCCATTTCACAGTGAGGGAAGCGGAGGCCCAGAGGACGGGGGACTTTGACAATTTGGAAATAAGAAATGGAGCTGAGGGACTTCTCTGGTGGTGCAGTGGCTAAGACTCTGTGCTCCCAATGCAGGGGGTCCGGATTCGATCCCTGGCCAGGGAACTAGATTCCACATGCATGCCGCAACTAACAGTTCTCATGCCACAACTAAGTAGCCCACATGCAGCAACTAAGACCCGGCACAACAAATAAATAAATAAATATTAAAAAAAAAAAAGAAAGAAAGAAATGGAGCTGAGACTGGAACCTGAGGTTCCAGAACACTGGTCCCCTGTCCTTCATGGCCCCAAACTGCACACACATGTGAGGTTTGTGAACATCACTGGACATGCTTTGTTTTCTTTACACAGTCCCTGAGAAGCTCCTGGAACCGTCTGATGAGAGAGAGAAAGAGAGACAGAGAGAGAGAGACAGAGAAAAAGAGACAGAGAGAGAGAGAGAGATAGAAAGAGACAGAGACAAAGACAGAGAGACAGAGACAGAGGGAGAGACAGAGAGAAAGAGAGAAAGAGAGACAGAAAGACAGAGACAGAAGGAGAGAGACACAGAGAGAGGCAGAGACAGAAAGACAGAGACAGAGAGACAGAACGAAGCCAATCTATTTTTTTAAACAATAAAAACCGCCCAGCTCCTCCCCAAAGCCCCACCAGCCCAGCTTCCTCCCACCACCTCCTGCTGTCAATCATTCAAGTCAAAAACAACTCTGAAAAAAAAAAAAAAAAAGAACAGCTCTGCATTTCATTAAGTAGCAATTTGAAGGGGAAAAAAAATTCCATTTCTGGCTCCTGCCTCAAATATTTACAAGTCAGCCTGGAAGAACTAATCTGGCAGTTTCTCAACCTAAAGAGAAAGGCAGTGCTAAGTTCAGCAGGTGCTGAGCAAGGAGCCCCAGCCCAGGGAAGGGAGCCTAGTTTTCACCGCAACCTGGCCTTTTCCAAGCTCGCTCTGGGACGCTCTGGGATGCTTTGCGTGGCAAACTGTGGCTCTTGGAACATCTTTCTAAAAAACACCCATCGCCTGACATTACAAGCGTTCATCTGAATATGCATTTGGATGTCCATTACTTCACTGTGTTACTATTTTGTTTTCATTTACTTTACATGCTTTTTTTCTGTTCATTATGTAAAAGCTACGAGCACAGGCATTTATATACAAAGTTTGATGTTTGTACAATTTTAAGTAACGTTATAATAAACATAATTGATGTCTTAAAATGAGACCTATTTTTGAGCTATCAGAGGCCACGGTTCTTTAAATCTAAGAGCCTGTTATTTCTAAGACGCGTGTCCCTCACGTCTCATGACACTACAGAAAATCAATGATCCATCTCAGTAGGGCACAATGCTATGGGAAATATAATCATTCCATACAGTTGTTCCCAAATCATTAACCCCCGCTCACCCAGAAGGCTATGGGAATCCAAGCTCCTAACTAGGCAGCATCAGAGGCAACATCTCAGAAGTCAAGTATTATTTGCTCTCCCGATACTAGAGCTTAAATGAAACCATAAAAGCTATGAAACCCCAAGCTCAAGTCCCAGCATTGCCATGAACCCGGGAAACTGCTGGGCCTCAGTCTCGCCATCTGTAAATCACACAAGTTGGACTAGAGGGGTGGCCAGACTTTTCCTGGAAGGGGCCAAAGAATCAATATTTTCTGCTTTGAGAGCCTTAGCGTCTCGTGTGTGGTGGGAAAGCCGCCATGAGCAACACGTGAACGGATGCATGTGGATCTGTGCCAATAAGACTTTGCTTCTGGACACTGAAACGTGAACTCTGTAATTTTCATGCGTCATGACATATCAGACTTCGTTTGATTTTTTTCAACCATTTAAAAACGGTACAGATGAACCTGCTTGAAGGGCAGGAATAGAGGCGCAGACATAGAAAACTGACGTGTGGACACAGCAGGGGGCCGGGGGAGGGAGATGAATTGGGAGACTGGGATTGACGTATGTGCACTGCCCTGTGTAAAAGGATAGCTAGTTGGAACCTGCTGTATAGCACAGGAAGCTCAGCTCTGTGCTCTGTGCTGACCTAGATGGGTGGGATGGGGGGTGAGAGGAGGTCCAAGAGGGAGGGGATATATGTATACATATAGCTGATTCACTTTGTTATACAGCAGAAACTAATACAACATTGTAAAGCAACTATATCCCAATTAAAAAGAAAAATGTAAAAACCATTCTGGGAATTCCCTGGTGGCCCATTCCCTGGGGGGACCAGCGGTTAGAGCTCAGTGCTTTCACTGCCGAGGGCCTGGGTTCAATCCCTGGTCGGGGAACCAAGATCCCGCAAGCCTCGAGGCAGGGCCAAAACAACAAACAAACAAACAGAAAAACCATTCTTAGCTCAGGGGCCTTACAAAAATAGATGGCGATGGAGGATCTGGCCCATAAGCCACGCTGCCCCCTGGACTGGTCAATCTCGGGACCCTTCCACAACTGACTTTCCAAGATGCTCTGACTCTCAATCCACATTTTCAACCTGCAGATATTTCAGTAGCTCTAAAAACGACCCACCAAATGGGCATATATCTGGAGAAAACTCTAATTCAAAAAGACACATGCACCCCTATGTTCAAAGCAGCACTATTCACAATAGCTGAGACATGGAAGCAACCTAAATGTCCACAGACAGATGAATGCATAAAGAAGATGTGGTACATATATACAATGGAATACTACTCAGCCATAAAAAAGGACAAAATAATGCCATTTGCAGCAACATTGATACTAGAGATTATCATACTAAGTGAAGTAAGTTAGAAAAAGAAACACAAATACCATATGATGGCACTTATACGTGGAATCTAAAATACGGCACAAATGAACCTATCCATGAAACAGAAACAGATTCACAGACATAGAGGACAGACTTGTGGTTGCCAAGGGGGGAGCAGGGGAGAGAAAGGGATGGAATGGAAGTTTGGGGTTAGTACATGCAAACTATTACATTTAGAATGGATAAACAACAAGGTCCTACTGTAGAGCACAGGGAACTATATCCAAACTCCTGGGATAAACCGTAACAGAAAACAAAATTAAAAAAAAAAAAAAGAATGTATATATGTGTATAACTGTCACTTTGCTGTACAGCAGAAATTAACACAACATTGTAAATCAACTATACTTCAATAAAATAAAATTTTAAAATATTAAAAAATAGGGACTTCCCTGGTGGCGCAGTGGTTAAGAATCTACCCGCCAATGGAGGGGACACGGGTTCGAGCCCTGGTCCGGGAAGATCCCACATGCCGAGGAGCAACTAAGCCCGTGCGCCACAACTACCAAAGCCCATGCGCTCTAGGGCCTGCGAGCCACAACTACTGAGCCCACGTGCTACAACTACTGAAGCCCGCTTACAGCCCATGCTCTGCAACAAGAGAAGCCACAGCAATGAGAAGCTCACACACCACAATGAAGAGCAGCCCCCGCTCACCACCAACTAGAGAAAGCCCACGTGGAGCAACAAAGACCCAACGCAGCCAAAAAAATTTAAAAATACAATTACATCTGAGGCTCAAATCCTGTTTCTGTTTGGACAGCATGGCTTTTTGGAGTGGAGACCGTGGAGGAATAATTCATATAAAACTCTGTACACTACAGAGTTAAACCTGTCCCTACGGGCACTCAAGGTTACTAAGCTGTTCTTAGCTCCTTGCCCATAAAAACAAAATAATGGGGAGGGAGGATGAACTGGCAGAGCACAGAGGATTTTTAGGGCAGTGAAACTATTCCGCATGGTACTGTCAAGGTGGATACATGTCCGTATATATCTGTCTCAACCCGTAGAACATACAAGACTAAGCGGGAGCCCTCAGGTCAACTACAGACACTGGGTGATAGTGACATGTCCACATAGGTTTCCTGATTATAACGAATGTCTCACTGGTGGGGGATGGTGATGATGGGGGAGGCTGTGTCCACATGGGGGGCAGGGGCGTATGGGAAACCTCTGTACTTTCTGCTCAGTTTTGCTGTGAACCTAAAACTGCTCTAAAAAAAAAATAAAGTCTATTAAAGGACTTCCCTGGCGGTCCAGTGGTTACAACTCCGCACTTTCAGTGCAGGGGGTGCTGGTTCGATCCCTGATCTGGAAACTAAGATCCCACATGCTGTGCGGCACAGCCAAAAAATAAAAACAGAAAACAAAAAGAAATAAGCAAAAAAAAGTCTATTAAAAAAAGTATCTTTGGGGACTTCCCTGGTGGCGCAGTGATTAAGAATCCACCTGCCAATGCAGGGGACACGAGTTCAAGCCCTGCTTCGGGAAGATCCCACATGCCGTGGAGCAGCTAACTACTGAAGCCCATGCTCAGCAGCGAAGACCCAATGCGACCAAAGATAAATAAATAAAATTAAAATTAAAAAATTTTTTAAAAGTATCTTTTTACTTTAGTGCAATCATAGAATTGTAAAATCTTATTAGACATAGTTCAGCCCAATGGTTCCCATCTGCGGGTAACTCTGCCCCCTCAGGGGACACTGGGCCATGTCTCGGGCATCTATGGCTATCAGGAGTGGGGGCTCCTGGCATCGAGTGTGTGTGGTCCTGGGAGGCTGCTCCACACCCCACAGTGCCCAGGACAGCCCCCCAGAGAGGATGACCGGACGGACCCCCAGTGTCCACACTGCCGAGGAGGAGAAACCCTGCCTTAATCAAACCCATCATGTTAATAACAAGAACGCCTCATATTTACAGAAAATTCCCACCAGCTCCTCCAGAGGTGCCTCACTGGATCTGCACAACCTGGAAGTGGCCAAGGAGGGTGTTCCTGCCTCGTCCTACAGATGACAAATAACCAAGAGCTTCCCCGGGGCTGCGAGGTAACCTGTGACCTCCTCCACGCTCCTGTCCCCAAGAACTTGAAAACTCCCGCTTCCTCCCAGGGGCCCAGTCAGGCCCCGAGTTCTCCATTTTCTGTCAGATGGTGCCAATGTTGACTTTTCTGGTGTTCAGAGAGAGGGAACGGGGGGAGAGGGGAAAAGCGCATTTAGAAACTAGGACCACAGTGCCCCACAAAAGCTGACTCCCACCTCATGAGGGTGACCCCTTTCTAGGTGGCGTGGGGTGCAGTGTCCCCCCCCGCAAAGATACGTGCGCTTCCTAGGCCTGGTAGCTGGGAATGGGACCTGGCTTGGAAATGGCATCTTTGTGGGTGTCATCGAGCTAAAGTGAGGTCACACAGAGTAGGGTGGCCCTAAGCCAACGACTGGTGTCCTCAGAAGGGGGAAATGTGGACACGCGTGAGCCTTGATAAAGATGCTCTCCTTGACCCGATTCTACTCAGGCCACCTTGAACTTTTCAATGGGACCTCGACGTTTGGGTTCCCGTGTTCATCTCTGCATCGTCCAGTTTTAACAAGGATCCTGCTAAGTTGGTTGACTGAGACCCCCCCCAGCCTCCACATCGGATAACTCCCAATACCTGCTACGGCTCCTCAGCCCCTGCCCCAGGTGATGTCTGATCCGGCCACCTGCAGCCGGAATCTTCAGAGGTCCCTTTAACCAGAATCTTCCCTTATGCTTCCTCTTGGCCATTTTCCATCCACGGACCCCCACCGGCTCCCTGGCTATGCGTCCCCGCTTGTCCATGCTGTATTCAGAGTGGAGCCTAGTTCTACACTGAGGTTTCTTTTCCCCGTTGCAATCGTTTCAGGGTAAAGTCTGTTTTTGCTGTCCTAA
The DNA here is from genome assembly GCF_059928025.1 of Delphinapterus leucas. Classification (NCBI taxonomy): domain Eukaryota; kingdom Metazoa; phylum Chordata; class Mammalia; order Artiodactyla; family Monodontidae; genus Delphinapterus; species Delphinapterus leucas. The sequence continues at coordinate 18,250,852 of NW_028322234.1, forward strand.
CTACTGCCCAGCCCTGGGTTTTCTTTGACAGACACACGGGGTGATGGCCACGTGATGACCGAGGCTGAGACCAGAGTGACGCATCTACAAGCCACGGAGCACCAAGAGTTGCTGGAAACTACCACCTTCCAGAAGCCAGAAGAGGCAGGAAGGACCCTGCCCTGGAGCCCCCAGGGGAAGCGTGGCTCGACCCACACTGATTTCAGACTTCTGGCCTCCAGGACTGGGAAAAGACAGATTTCTGTTGCTTCAGGCCACCTGGTCTGTGGCGCTTTGTTACGGGGGCCCCAGGGAAGTCACACAAGTAGGCAAAGACAGGGCTGGTAGGGCCGGGGCCTTATTCTGACCCTCCCAGCCACAGCCTGTCTGCTCCAGCACGGGAGCTGCACGGACTTGGCTGGATTCATCTCCTGTTTTTGATTTCTCTTGACTTTTTTGTCCAACAAATTAAGGAGCTTCTTAAGAAGGCAGGGGCAGGGGTCATGGTCTTGACAACCAAGGACAAAAGATATGATCATTAGTAACTGTCACAAAGCAAAGCTGGCAGGCAGGTTTCAAATTAATGTGCACCCCAGATTCACCTGGCCCCTTGCCCGGCACCTCATCATGTTAGCAAAGAGCTGCGGAAACTCACATGCACACTCCCATGCACACCCACAGTCATGAAAAGCAAACTAATTGACATACTGCAAAGATGGGTCATCTTTTTGTCTTTTATCATCTCCAAACAGTTAATTTTCAGAAAATCCCAAAAGGGGAGCAACTTCTACAAATCAGTTTCTCCCCCTCGGCACTGCATCCCGGCATCGACAGGGTGGAGGCCAGGGAGCTGCTCCACAGCCACGGTGTCCAGGAGGGCCCCGGATAGAGGATGACCAGCCCCAGGGTCTAGCGTGCCCAGGGAGGGGGGAGACCCTGGCCCTGGCAAACTTCTCGGTGCAAACCTTCTCTCTGGCCTCTGCCCCTGACGTCCTATGCACAGGTGTCATCCCCACCTCTCCGCCCCCCAACAGACTTCTTCCTGTCGCCGTGTACCTGGGGAGCTCATGGAACACACAGGCCTGGGCCCCCATCTCCGCCACCCCCAGGGACCCCAACTCAGAGAGCCGGGCCAGGGACAGAAAGGCCCCGGGGCCCCGTCTCTACGCTGCGCCCCACACGCACACAAGCGTCCCATTCACGTGGTGCTCCCGGAGCCTGGCACCCGGTCTGAAGCTTAAAATAGGCACACAACCAGCCTTTGTTGGGGAGAGGAAGGAAGGAAGGAAGGAAGATTTCAGACAAAGGAGACAGCACACTGCACCATCCAGGAAAGCCGGGGGGCCTGAGCTGGGCGGGAGGCCAGGAGGACTGGGAGCGGTGGTAACTGGAGGCCAAGTGAAGGTCACTCCGAAGGTGGGGTGGGCCCAACTCCCCGTTGCCACCAAGGGCCAAGGGAGCAATCTCGATTTTGTCGAGTGGGTGATGAGCTGGTGAAGGTGGCGGGAAAATGACGAACCAATCTCAGCTTTAGAGAGAAGATTCTGGTCATGGTGGGGGGGGGGTCAACCCATCGGAGCGGGAGAGACCAGAGGCTGATCTGCCAGCTGGGATGTTCTGATTGAGAGACGGGGAAACACTTAACTCAAGGGAGGAAGAAACACAGACGGGAGAGAGAAAGGCAGATCCGGGGGTGCTGATGCCCGCATGACCACCCCCAACCTCTGAGCTTCAGTTTAGTGGGCTGTCAAATGCCCAGGAAAAAAGCCATTTACATAGCAGCACGATTCTTTACTGCCAAAATGTGGGAGCAGCCGAGATGTCCACCGACAGGTGAACGGATAAACACGTGTCCCTCCACACACGGGAACGTCACTCAGCCACGAAAGGAGAGAAGCCCTGACACTTGCTACCACATGGATGGACCCTGAGAACACGAAGCTCAGAGAGAGAAGCCAGACACAGAAGGACACACAGTGTGTGATTCCATTGATGGGAAACATCCAGAACAGGCCGATCCACAGACACAGAGAGTGGATTCGTGGTTGTCAACTGGGGAGGGGGGATCAGGGTGATTGCTCATGGGGATGGAGATCTTACTGAGGTGATGGAAGATTCTAAGACGGGTTTCTAGAGATGGTTGCACAGCTCGATAAACGTACGAAAAAACTGAACTGTGTGCTAAAGTGGCTGAGTTTTATGAAATGGCAATTGTACCTCAATTTAAAAAATAAAAAAGTAAGACTTTTGCCCTTTGCAAGGTTCTCAGGGAGAACTGGTACTCTTTCTGTTAGAGTCTCAGAGCTGCCCACAAGCCCCCCTATCCACCAGCTTGCAGGACAAGATGCAACATCACAGCGTGGACGAGGAGGGGGCGGGATGTGAGTGCCTGGGACAAGTCACCCACCTTTTCAGTGACCCAGTCAGGTCTCTGAGGTCTCCTGGGTGACATACGGAATGAACACTTTTCTCTAGACCCTGAAGAGAGAGAGGGAGACGCCATGCCCAAGGGCAGCACAAGAGAGAAGCGGTGAAAAGCGAGGTCCAGAGCTGTTGAAATGAGCATTGAACATGGCAAACCTTGACATCGTCAAGGACGGGGCCTGCAGGAGACAAACCTTCCCAGAACAAAGACGTGGCTCGGCCCATCTCCCTTGGGCTGTGAAGACACAGCAGCCTGCAGGGAGCAATGGAAGGGGTTGAAGTTTGGGTCAACACCCAGCATTCACGCAACTGTCCTGGGTACCGTCCTCTCTAGAAAGCTCCAGAAAGTTCCAAAGTCATGGAAGCCTGGCCCAACCACGCTTCCCTAAGAAATTACACAGGAGCTTCAAGAACACAAATGCCTGGGACTTCCCTGGCGGTCCAGTGGTTAAGACTGCGCTTCCACTGCAGGGGACACGGGTTCAATCCCTGGCTGGGGACCTAAGATCCTGCATGCCCCTCGGCACAGCCAAAGGAAAACAACACAAATGCCATAGGAAATACAATTTTAAAGACGACTATTTGTTTCCAGATGCAAATGAGAAAACCTGTAATAACACTTTGGTGAGAAGAAGGCACTTTTTACACCACAACAGGGTGTACCCAGAAAAATGCTTCCACTCAGTAAGCAGGAAGCTGAACTGTCTGTGTGTCAGGGTAATTCATATTCAGTTGTCTTTCCCTTCAAACTATAGGGCCCCAGGCTTTATGAAACATGGAGCAGAGAACAATGGCCTCTGTCACAATTATTTGCAGGTGGCGACCAAGAACCACTGGAAGAACTCAAGCTCCTGTAGAAGCCTCCTGCACTAGGTTACAGCCAAGGAAACAAATCGCAAATGTAGGCATCTTCCAGTGACAGCAGCCAATCAATTAATCCTATATTCAAAATCAGTATAGGTGTTCAAAAGCCACACAAAAGGCCCACCTAGAAAGAAGTCAGCATTTCTAAAATTCTCTAAAAGCGGTGTGATTTTTTTTTTTTTCCTCTCAAAACCAGAACACGAGATGATATAAAAACTAACCCAAATCTGAATGGCCATACTTCCTAAGGATCAAAGGTGAGGTGTGACCTTTAAAGGAGAAAATAACTTAGTTTTGTTTCCGAAAGGTGTCTCCACCAGGGGTGATTCTGCTCCCTGGGGGCAGGGGGTGACGTCTGGGGACATCTGTCATTGTCACACTGGCGGGGGAGGAGTCCTGGCATTGAGTGGATGGGGCCAGGGATGCTACTCCACGCCCCCCAGTGCCCAGGACGGCCCCCCACAGACCCAGCCCCAATGCCAGCAGTGCGATGTTTGTCAGCACTGCCAAGGGGAAAGACCCTGGTCCATCACGTGAACCCAAGCTGTAAAGCTCATATAATCGTGGCCCAGTGGTCCCCTTCAGGGCACACATCCGAATGGCTCCTGTGGGGTACACTTAATCAAAACCACCCGAGAAGCTTTCTCTTAAGTAGATGTGCTTGTTCCTCGATAAAGTTTCAGAATCCAGGCAGGTGCACGTAGACCTGGCTTTTGTTGTTGTTGTTTTCCCCTCATTTTTAATAACATGAAGAAACAATTGTTTTTGCAGATTCTTTTTTAAAGCTCCAGAGGGGATTCTTATGTGCACCCCAAGATTGAGGGACTGGTGTCAAGCTTCAAGTGATTCCTTCTCTCCCCTCCCTGACAACCCAGTAATTCTACCCACCCACCTTCCTCCCCCCCAAAAAACCTTAATTTAGAACATTATTATCAACGCACATGTACCCCCGCCATGTGCCAGGAGCGTGCGAGGTACACGCATCCCCTCATTTGACCCTCGCAGCCATCCTGTGAGGTACCTGCTCCTATTTTATTATTCCAGCTTTACAGAGGAGTAAACTAAATCCCCAGAGGCGACACAGCCAAGCAAGCAGCCCGAGTGGACATGGGAACACAGGCCCACCTTCCAGAGCCCGCTACACTCTCAACCCGTGCAAGACCACAGCACGCGACTGAACAAGTCTGTGAACTTGGCGTTTGCCTCGCTGACACCTAGCAATGGTGAAGGCTCTTTGCTGCTCATCACGCCTGTCTTCTACCGCCCACCTTCCAGCCCTGAGCAACCCCCGCTCCCCAGGAAAAATAAAAGCGCCACCCACTTCCCTCAATATCATTGTCCCCAAAACTCCCACTTTGATTCCGGGCTCCTGAGCCCCCAAATTCCTGAAAAATTCGGTCACCAACACGAGCCTTTCTGCTTCCCCTTTGCACCCTGCCTCCTAGAAACAGAACTTGCAAAGTGTGTCCAAAGCCCATCTCCTGCAGCTCACTGCCTTGCCAAGGGGTTTCTGCCCCATGCCCCCTTCTACACCAGGTGATTAGCCAAAGTGGGGGGGATTCCCCTCCACAATCCTCATAACTGACTTCTAACCGAGATCCCCCCATTTCCTCCGGAATAATCAACCTCCCGCAAAACCGGGGGGGGGGGATTGTCTCTCAGCTTCTATCCCACCTCCCTCCCCCACCCCTCCTTTCTCATCACTCACAGACTCCTAACTCTCCATTTCTCCTGATAGCCCTCGGAAGCTTTCTGAAAGGAGCCTGATGCCTCCTCTTCCCTCGGCTCCCCCCAACTCAGCTCTCTGGCCCTGTGCCAGCTCACCCTGACCCCGAGTTCCTCTATCACCCTCCTCGGCCACTGGGACCCCCAACTCCATCGCAGTCCCCTCCCCAGCTAACCTCGAACCCCAGCTCCAGCCTCCAACTCCACCCCAAACCCCCAGCCCAGCACCCCCTTCAGGAACCCCGACCCCAGCCCCTAAGCCGGATCCCCGGCCCCTCCTCACAGACCCCGACCCCCGAGTCCGTCCGCAGCCGTTCCAGAACTCGCCACCCGCGGCCGCCCGGGCCTCCCATCCGCCCCGGCCGCGCCCTGCCCCCGGCACTCGAGGCGGTGGCGGCAGACCCTGGCCCAAATCGCGGCCGCACGCGCCCTTACCTGCGCTCGCGCCACCACGACCGCCTCAGCCCCTCACGCAGCGCAGCCGAACCCACCACGGGCCCGCGAGCGCTCGCTCCCCTCCGCGGGGGCGGGGGCGGCTCGCACGGGGCGGGCATTGGCGCCCAACGCGGCCAATCGCGGGCGCCGGCGGCGGGAGCCAGGGCTCGGGGCGGGGCGCAGGGCAGGCAGCGGGGTAGGCTGCGCCAGGGAGAGGGGGTGGGGCGTGGGGCGTGGGCGGGGCCGGGAGGCGGAGCGTTGAGTGGCACTGCTGCTGGCCACCCGCAAGGGGAAAACGCGCAAGGGGGAGGAGCTATGCTAATACGCAAATAGGTACAGTGTGGGGCACCCCGCAGCGGGGCGGCGAGCCGAGTTTCAGAGGTGACTTAGTGACGTCGAGGAGGCGCGAGGCGTTTCGCGAGTTCGAATCCCGGGTGGGGCCGCGGCTTCAAATCCGAATCCTACCTCACGTGCGGGGGGAGAATATCCCCTCCTAATAAGTCGCTTGACCTGCAAGACAATAATAATAACTGCTTCCTCTCGTTGAACGCTCTGCATAAGGCTAGGAGGCGAGACGATATTACCCCCCGTTTCACAGGGGTGGAAACTGAGTCTCAGAGAGGTTAAACTCAAGGTCATTTGCCCAACCCTGTCCAGGGTTTCTTAATATCCTAACTCCTGGGCCTTGATTGTAAAATGCAGATTCCTGGGCCCCCACCCAAATCGAATGAACCAGAATCCTGAAAGGAACTGAACGCCTGGAATGTGCAGTTTTAACATGCTCCCTCGTTGATGTTGGGAAACATTTGGTATGTCTCCAAAAGTACCCAGCGGTCATGGAGGGAAGACTTTCTTATACAGGAGGATGGAGCCACCGTATTCTGGGACTTCCAGAACTTTGTGCAACACTGTTACTCTGTGATCTGAGCTGCTGGCCTCCCAGCTGGGCCCCCCCCCCACGGCTGCTGTCATCCCTGCAGGAACCTCCCTGCTCACCCCCTGCAGTGCACAGACAGAACCAGGTGCCTGGGGACAGCATCTCACTCCCCAGCTCCATCCCACAGGAGGAATTACTGTCTGCACAAGGGTTGCAAACTGGTGGCCCGCAAATGCTGTAAAATTCTGAATTCGTTGCCAACATTTAAAAATCAGGTTGTTTCACAAAGAGAAATCCAGATTTCCAGGCACTCTTGAAAAATCAGGTCTGGCGATTCTTGCAGCCCCAAAGATAGATTAGGGCAGGGCTGGGGTGAGGCAAGTGAGGCACTTTTCTCAAATCCTGAACCTAAAGGGGCACCCCAAAACACTCACCATCCAGATAAATACTATATAAATGCCATATTTTAAAATAAATGCAGAAATAATCCATGATGAACAAAATAACTAAAATTTTAAAGAAAGACAAGATTTGATTCTGCGCTGGTGCAAACCACCTCCTTTGCTACTCTCTAGCTCCAGCCCTGTCAGATCCTGTTTTTATTTCAAAAATAGTGATGTTCTGTTCATCATGGCTTCCTTTACATTAAGTATTGCAGTAAAATATGTATCTAGATGGCTGAGTTTTTTGTCACACGTGGTGAGTGCCTCGCTCTCTCACTCTAGTCCTGGCCGTGTTTATAAATTCATGAAATCTGCCCTGAGCCATTTAGTGGATGGGAAAACTGAGGCCCTGCAGGTTTGTTTGTTGTTGTTGTTCTTTTAATTAATTTTTATTGGAGTAGAGTTGCTTTACATCCTGCAGGTTGTTCTCCAGGTAATATGAGGATCATAGTGCCTGCCCGATCACCTCAATGGCTGCAGGAAGTACAGGGTCCAGCAGGGCTGGTGTGATCTCTTGTGGGGGTCACAGGGGTGAAGCACTGAAATGTTCCCATGATGCCCCAGAGTCCTCGTCACAAAAGTCTGAACTCTTCCCACAGACCCATCCCTCACCCTCATCTTTCTGGTCTCTTTCATCCTTTACAGGTGGCGAGCTGACCTCCCCAACCCAAAAAAGGCGCACTTTTGGGGAATGCGGAATCCACTTCTTTATTGCAGGAAGACTATTTGTAGAGCGAATGCTACACAGACCCCACAGCGGGGGGCGGGGGGCACCCACATGCGGGAGGCGAGGGGGCAGGGGCGGGGACAGCAAGCGTGGCCTGGCACGGTCCCCAGACCCAGCGGTGCCGAGGCAGGACGGGCCAGCAGCTGGGGCAGGCTCTGGGCCCCCTCCTGCTGGAGAACCCCAGGGTCGGGGCAGGGCCTGGGGCAGGAGAGGCCTGGAGGCAGACAGAGCCCCAGGGAGATTGTGCTATCAGGGTGTGTCCCTGAGAAAGGGCTGCAGACCCCTGCACAGCCCCACTTTCTCCGGCACCTTCAAGTGGGAGGGGTCAACACCAGCTGCTGGTGGGCCCTGGACCCGCCACAGGACAGGGGTGTTCCGCAGTGCTCAGACAGGATGCTACCTGTTCTTCCGTGGGCCTGTCCACACGCCGGGCGGTGACACAAACGTGCACACACACACACTCCCTCCTTCTCACGGTGGGCCCAGTAAATATTTGCGGAGTGAACAGCCATACAGATGCAGAAGGAAAAAAACACACTGCTACCAAGATGGACACAAACAGTCCCTCTTACCCACGTACAGTCCATGTGGTCACATGACCTCTCTTTTGCGGGTGCACACGCGCACGTACACACACACGTGCCGCTTCCTTGCACCTAATGACACCAGCGCTGTGAGTGGCCCCAGGGAGAGGCCCAGGAGGCAGGGAGCTGAGGGCAGCTCCAGCCACGGCCAGCAGGCAGCTGAGGCCCTCAGTCCTGAGACCACAGGCAACTGAAGGCTGCCCAGGAGCACATGAGCTGGATGTGGATCTGCCCCGGTCATGCCTTTGGGTGAGACCGCAGCCCAGCTGGCCTCATGCTGAGACCGCAAGTGTGTGCTGTTGCAAGTTGCTGAGTTTGCGCTCCTCTGTTCCCCAGCAACAGCTGATGGATACAGACGTTGGGCTGAGAGCCCCCTTACGACAGAGTGCAGCAGGCGTGGTGCTCCTCAGACAGTCAGCACAAACAGGTCCACAGATGCTCTCTGCTAAATCCCGTAACCCACTCCCAAAAACGCAGCTGCACACAGTCACACTCTTGCAGGTGCCAAGGCTCACACATCACAGGTGTCTGGTCCTCCTGGCAACCACACAACCCACCCCTGCCTACACCCTACACTGGGATCACACGACAGACCATCACACACACAGGAGCCCCACACACACGCTTAGACACAAGCCATCCGCCCAGCGCACCAAGGGGCCCAATGCATCATCCCATGGGTGCCCCCCACCCCACCCCAGGCCTACAGGTCACCTTCATACTGTCCGACACGGCCTCACTGGGTCCCGTGAGTGTGGTGTCATCTAGACACTCACAGAAACAGAATCTCACAGTGGTGGCAGGGACCCACGCCTTCCTGGGTGCGCCCCCCCCCGGGGGGCCCCGTAGGTGGGAGGAATCGGGCTGGGCAGAGCTCTGCGTCCAGCCCCTCAGATCCTGCCGGTGCTGGGTCCAGATGCCTGCCTCTGGACAGGGCCCGGCAACCCCTCACCAGCACCCCGGGTCCCCTACCCTGGGCTCGGCGGCGACAAACTGTCTCGATCTCTGTCTGCGGGCTATGTCCGGGAAGTCCCTCCATATTCATTCCAGACAGTCCCCTGGAGTTGTGCTGTGGCCATCGGCCGGTCCCGGGCCTCCCCTGCCTGCACCCCAAGCCCAGGCGGGGCGAGGAGTGAGATTCCGGGCTGGCGGGGCACTGCTGTGAGCCCTGTGGTTATTGCCTGGCGGCCTGAGACCCAGCCCGCAAGGCCCCCCACCAACCCGTGGGGACGGGGGCAAGAGGGGTGGTCTGGGACCTGGGGAGGGGGGCACAGGCCAGAGGTCATGAGGGATGGAAGGGGGAGGGGAGTGTATGTCAAACACCAAGTTGGAGAAAAGAAAATCTGAGGTCCATGTGCATTTCAACTCCCTCCTCCCCGGCAAGGTCACAGTGATCTAATGTAGGGGCAGGGTGCAGGTCTGGCTGGGGGCACCCAGGGGGCAGAGTCAGAGGTGGGAGTCCTGGGAGACACGGAGATGGAGGAAAAACCGGCTTCCTGAGTCCCTGTGGGGACAGGCAGCTTCCCCCGTTTTCCCATGTGCAGATCAAGGGGGCCACCTCCAGCGCTTGGCTTTGGCGGGGCTACAGACAGGACGGGGGGCGGGGCAAAGAGGGAGGGGAAGGCAGAGTGGCGCGACAGAGCTGGGCTGGAGCCCCAGGTCTGCCACAGGCTCGGCAGGGCCTCATCGCTGGAGACATTGGAGGGAAAGAAGTGGAAGAGATGGTGGGGGGAGGGGAAAGAAGGAAGAGGAGAGGGAAGAGGGGGCGGAGGGGGGCAGCGGGGGCACAGGACGTGGGGAGAGGCCTGGGGCCAGGACAGCAGGGCGCCGGCGGCGGGCGCTCTGGGCTCACATGAGGACGCATTTGCCCTTGATGCGGTCTGTCCTCTTCTGTTTGCTGGAGCGCTTGCCGTCGATGTTCAGGCTCATGTTCCGGCGTGTCTCCAGTGTGAGCAGCTCCTGGAAGAGCTCCTTGACGTTGTAGTTCATCTTGGCCGATGTCTCCATGAAGGCGCACTTCCACTCCTGGGCCACGGCCTGGGCCTCGCGGGTGTCCACCTCCCGCTGGGTCTCGTCGCACTTGTTGCCCACCAGCATGACGGGGATGTCCTCCACGCTGCCCTTGATCTGCACGATGAGCTTGTAGATGGGGCCCAGCTCCTCCAGCGACTGCTTGCTGGTGACCGAGAAGACCAGGATGAAGGCGTGGCCCTTGGAGATGGACAGCCGCTGCATGGCCGGGAACTGGTGGCTGCCCGTGGTGTCGGTGATCTGCAGCGTGCACACGCTCTTGTCGCAGCTGATGACCTGCCGGTAGGTGTCCTCAATGGTGGGGATGTAGGTGTCTCGGAACGTGCCCTTGACGAAGCGCAGCACTAGGGAACTCTTGCCCACGCCGCCCGCCCCGAACACCACCACCCGGTAGTCATTGCTCTGTTCAGGCATCTTCCACGCGGCGGTGCGGGGTGGGGCCGGGAGGGCTCGCTTCGGCTGCTAGAACCCCAGACCGACCCTGCACAGAGAGGAGTGTCAGACAAGAGCGACCACCCACTAGGAGGGGGTGGGAAGGTCGGCCTCTCAGAGGAGCGGCATTTCTCCTGCATCCCGGTTGATTTGGTCGACTCTGCCATTCTGCCCTGCACACAGGCTCAGAGCCAGACCCTCTGCCTGTCTGCTTCCCCTCAACGAAATCTGGGGCCTAAACTCCTTCCCCGGGCGGGGGGGGAGTGGTCCCTGGGCTGGAAGAGGCATGGAGATGCCAGCGTGGGGTGCACACCAACTGCTTTCTCCACCTGCATGCTCCCCCAGCCCCCAGGTGGCACTGGCTTTTCCCTGGCTTTGTGACCTGGGCAAGCTGCTTTGCCACCCTGAGCCTCAGGTTTCTCCTCCGCAAAATAAGTAAAGGAGTGCCTCTCTCCGGCCATCACAGGCTCCCTGCTCTCACCCCAGCCCAGAGGCTCGTCAACCTCGTGGGAGCTGTGTGGTAGGGCATCTTTAAAATGCAGATTGCAGGGCCTCAGCCCTGGAAGTGGTGAATCCTTTGGTTCAGGGCCACAGCCCTGGGAACTTGCATTTTAAAGCTCTTCTCCTCCCCTCATCCCATAACTGTGATCCTGGTGCTGGAGGTCCAAGAATTTGCAAATCATGAAGCGGGTTTCCCACAGCAGCCCAGGCTGTAGATGAGAAAAGTAAAACTTAGCCTAAAGAGAGAAAGCCTCGCTCCCTGAACTCCAAACCCAGTCTATGGTCTGGCCTGCCCTGGCCTCCCGCTCAGGTCTGATGTGTCCGTAGGAACAGAACTCCCTGCGAGGGGGTCCTCTTCTCCCCTCTCCCCTACCCTGTGCTCAGAGAGGTCCAGTGACCTCGGGAGGTCACACAGCACAGCAATTCCTGAAATGATGGAGGTGGGAGAAGAACTGTGACCTGGGGTTGGGAAGGCAGGAAGCCTGTCTCCAAGCATCTGTGTCCTTACTTATAGAAACAGCAGAGACCCCTTCCCTGCCTCCTTCTCGGCCATCTCTGAGGGTCCCATAACACGGGGTGGGGTCTACAATGGGATAGAGAAGATATGGCAAGATTGCACCCAGGCCATGCTACTTCCCTCAGGTGTGTGTGTGGTGGGCGGGAGCAGGGTGGGGGTGGGGGGGGCGGGGAGCAAGACCCAATGGTGTGAAAGACCCTGGCGGTGAAAACCCGGGCAAGTAAATTGATGTTCCCGAGCCTCTATGTTCTCATCTGTGAAATGGGAGCAGTCTCAGTGCCCACTCCACAGAGCCGCTGGCACAAGCAGTGCCATAAGCTGGAAAAAGCCCTTGGCCAGGTGCCTGGCACACAGAGCCCTCAGTAAAGATGGACGGACATGGTTATCAATCACAAAGGCCCAAGGTGTAAAGCACTCGGCTGGTCGTGGGTTGGGAAGGCACATTCTCAGTGATCAAAAGTACCAGGTTTGTCAGAAAAAGACATACGGAGAAGGTAACAGCCGACACGTACCTCACAAATTACGTGCCAGGCAAACTTGTAGGAGCTTTAGCGGTTCTAACTCGTGGGGGACTGTTTTTAGGCATCTTGGTGACATGCATAGCACTTGGGGGTGGGGGGCTGGCAGGGCTGCCAGCCTGCTCTGCAGTCGCTACCCTTTCCTGGGTGGGCACCCCGAGAATTGAGCTCATCAGCATGCAGCCAGGGGTCACCACCACAACTGGCCGAGGGACTTGGGGTGGCTGGTGACCGTCCGTTCTTCCACCCCAGACCCAGCCCTTGCCTCGCTCTGGGGGCAGACCCCCTGGCAGTGCTCCAGGCCTGTCAGCAGGGGTGTCCTCCGGGAGGGGCCCACCGGGGCCTGGGATCCCTGACTCGGAGCCCCATTCAACAACCCGCAAACCCACGCCAGGAATCCACCTGGTGCCATTTGAAAGCCACCTGCACCTCCCATGGGCTGGGGTTGGGGGAAGGGGCCTGTGGGCACCAAGGCGCAAAAGGGGGTGGCATGGGCTCAAGGTCACAGCAGAGAGGTGGCAGAGCAGAGCAGGATTTGAACCCGGCCCCGGCTGGCTACACAGCCTGGGGTCCTTCCCCTGTGCAAGGCAGCCCACCCTGAGGCTCCCGGGCCAGGGGAAGCTGCCAGGTCCTGGGTCCCCGGAGCCCACTGCTACTGGGAGGTTGGAGCGACCTCAGGTGCAGAAAGCAGGCCCCAACCCAGGCGAGGGCCTGGGGGCTCGGGCTGCCTGCCCCAAGGGGGTCTGACATAGGGACTACGTGACCAGTGAGGGGTTTGAGGAGAGGGGGCTCCCCTGGGCCCGAGGAGGATCTAAGTGGTGGGGGAGGGCCGTCCACCAGAGGAGGGGCTCCTGGATGAGGGCCTCGGCTGGGAGAGGGAGCAGGAGAGCTGAACGGGGCGGCGATGCGGGGAGGCGGGCTCGGGGCCCACTCGATTCCTCCTGGAGGCGCCCTGACAGCGGGACCCAGGGGGGCTCCTGTGGGCCGGAGGAGGGGCTGGCTCGGCCGAAAGGCTGCCCGTCAGTACCGCGGGGGAGGGGTGATGCCGGGAAGGAGCTGTCCAAGGTGGGCACGAGGAGGGCGGCCCGGCCGGGGCCCAGCCGGACCGGGGAAGGGGGTCCGGTGGAGGGCCCGGCCCCGCGGCCGGGGAGGGTGGGGCTCGGACAAAGGAGGGCGCGCGAGGAGAGGACCTGCGGGCCTCGCGGGGGGACGCAGCGGGCCCCGGCGCCCCGGTCCCCCGCCCCGGCCTCCTACCTGGGCGCTCGTCCCTGCGGCGCCGCCGCGGCTGCTGCTGGCCGTCTCCGTGTCCGCTCGGGCGCCACCGCCCCCCGCACGCCGGAGCTGCTGCCGCCGCCGCGCCCGCGCCCGTCCCCGCCCGTCCCCGCCCGCCGCCGGGCGCCGCGCTCCGCCCCTCCCCCCGGCCCCGCGCCCCCGGGCAAGGTCACCGCCGCCCCATCTGGACCCCCGCCCGGTGAACACCGGCTCCTGCCAGGGACGCCATAGGGGTGGGGTCTTCTTCCCCAGGAGGAAGCTGGCGCACCCCAGGGCCACCCAGCAGCCGACCGCTGGGCAAGATGGGGGCAGAGCCGAGGTCACCCAGGAGCAAAGAGAAGGGGCCAGTTGGCAGAACTGCAGACAAGGGGCCTGGGGGAACAGAACGGGACACCCTTGGGCTGGTGGGGGTGAGGGTCCAGGGCAGGGCCCCCCAGCGGAGAGGTCATTGATGGAATGAATAATCGATCAATCAATCAATAGGTGTATGAGAAGGTAGAGGTGGCCCAAGAGGGCTCGGGGCAGTGGGGACGTACCTGGAGACTAGTCTCCATCCCGGGGGGGGGGGGGGGGGATTTGTCCTGGCAGGGTGGGACTTGGTTTGGGTGGGTGCCCCTAAGGGCAGGCCACCAAGGCAGAGATGGCATTTGGGCCCTTGAGCTGGGGGCGGGGGTGGGGTGGGAGGGCAGTTGCTTTTGAAGCTGGGGGTGAACAAAGGGAGACAAGGGAAATGGATTTGCAGTTTTCTGGTAGGAAAATGTTATCTTCATCAAATAGGAGTTGTCTCTGAGAATAAACGTTTGCCTTTGGGAAGCGTCTGTGCGGTTGACTTCTGTGTGTCCACGTTTAAGCCAACAGGGTACCATCACCCCTCCCTCCTGAAGACTGGGAGGGTGGAGACTCATCTCAGAGAAGACTAGGCTTTGGGAAACAGCAACTGAACCAGGCAGGGGTGGGTGTGAGAACAGGGCCCAAGCCTGTTAGAAGCAGGCACCCCTCGATGGATAGGCTGACACTAAGGGTCCCACAAGGAGGGAGCTTCTGGGGTCAGAGCAGTCGGAGGGTGAAAGAGGCTCTTTGTAGGGTGATGAGCTCCCCATCATGAGGTGTGTGAGCAGATGGTCGGCTGGAGCCCAAGGGCTCCTCTGGCTCTTGGCTCCTTGATTTTTGCTGACCCAACATGTCTGTGGCTCTGGCTGAGCCAGACCCTTCCTGCTCCCTTGGAGAGGTGGGCACTGCCCCCAAGACCATCTGGCTCCCCCAGAGGCCGGGCCTCTGAGGTTCGTCCTGCTTTGGGGGCTTGAAGGGCCCCATTTCTCCCTGATTCAGCCCCTCCACTGCACCTCCCGGCCTCTAGCACCTGGACCATCCCACCCGCCTCCTTCCTGGCCTCCCAGGACAGCCCACTCCAGCCCTCCTTCTACCTTGGCCTTCACCGCACAGACTCCTCTGCTCTCATGCCACCCCTGGCTTCCTTCACTTCCGGGTCAAGGTCCAGCTTCTCAGCCTGGCGTTCAAGCTGCTCCCGACCTGACCCAAGCTCCCCTCCGGTTCCCCATCCAACCCCGGCTGCCTGGAGCTGTCCCCCGGACACACCCCACTCCTGCCCTGTCCTAGGCCATGTGGGGCACCACAGAGGGTGGCCTGGCCCCAGCCCCACATCTCCAAGTGCTCTCAGCCAGCGATGGAGACAGCCCTGTGGATCTCCACGTCCCGGCCAAGCGCTCCTCTGAGCCTCAGTCTCCCCATCTGTGAATGAGGATCACCATGGTCTTGCCTCCCAGCGTTGCTGGGAGTGATCTATCTGGCACGACGTCCACCCTCCTGGGGTTGCTGAGCACACAGGAGCTCAGAGATGACAGCCCTGCTCCCTCCCGCTCCGACTGCCTGCCTGCTTCCGTCTCTGAGTGACCAGGGGCCCTCTGCTCCTCCAGGCACCAGCCCAGGCCGGGGCAGGCTGACTCACGCCTAGGAGTGTGGGCACGCTGCACTCTGCAGCTGCTATTTATGGCTCCCAGGCCAGGCTCCGGGCCGGATGAGCCAGGAGAGGACAGGCCCCAGAGTCTCCCCCTCGCTCTCCCAGGCACGGGGCTCAACGCCCACCCGAGCACCCCAAACTAGGACGGCAGTGCCCCCTTTCCCGCGGCCGGCCGGGAGAGCCCTGGCCTTCGTGCACCAGGGCAAGAGAGGGTTGGGTTTTATCAGCTCAGAGAACAGGATCGGCTCCCCTGGGGTGGCCCAGCTGGAAAGAGACCGGGCTGGGGCTGGAGCTCGGGTCCATCAGGTTCTGAAGCCGCAGCCAGCCTTTCTGCTGTCCCAGGCTGTCTGGGGGCCTGGCCCAGGGACGCACACCTGGCCTTTGGCTGTCCTTGATCTGCAGAAGTCCTCTCAAATGTAAAGGGACAGCCACTCACCTGAGAGGTCCCTGCTCCTCGCCTGGCCTTGCAGCCTATGGGCCTCCTGCCAGCTGCTCCGGGTGGGGGCCGCTCTCCAGACCCACTGTTCAGGGAGGAAGGTGGCTGGGTCTCATGCTCTGTTCTTTCTGTGCTCCAGGGATTAATGCAATTATGTGGGCGAAGCTGAGGCTGGGTGCCACAGCCTCTCACCGATGCTGTTTGGCCCACAGAGGTTTTTATTTGTTTTTAACTTTGGTGTCAACATTTAAAAATAAGAAGGTCATTTGTCAAAACACAGTTTGCCTTAAAAAATGAATGGGCTGGTGTCTCGAGCCCAAATTCTGCCCACCAGCTCCTGTGGGAGCTGGACCCCAGCCCCTGGTGGAAGATGCTGGTCCTTCACTGAAGCCACCTGCCTAGGCCCTGGGAGTGGCCTGAGGGGCTATTGCACATACGGGGCTGTGTTGTCATCAACACCTCCAAGGAGCGGGGTCACTGGAGCCTAAGCCATCAGCAGGATGAACCCCTGCCACACTTGCATCCTTTAACAGAGAGCCGGACAGCTTTGATCAGTCAGAGAAAAGGACCATGACATGCAGGGAGACCTCAGGGCCTTTACACAGGCCACTTCCTCCGCCAGAAAAGCTCTTCACCCATCTTCTGACTCCAGTGAGGCCCTCAGAGACTCCCCGCTGACCACACTGCTAAATTAGTCTTTGTCTCCCTTCGTGGCTCTCCCTCCACCTTGCTTATCTTCAGGGCACTTATCACATTTTGTGTCCATCTATCATCTGTCTCCCTTGCTAGAATGTGAGCTGCCTTAGGTTCTAGGACAGTGGGTCTCCCCTGGGGGTGATTCTGCCCCCAGGGGACCCTGGGCGATGTCTGGGGACATTTGTGGTTGCCGTGACCAGGCTGGGCTCTTGGCATTGAGTGGGTGGGGCCAGGGAGGCTGCTCCACACCCCAGGGCATCCAGGACGGCCCCCCAGAGGATGACCCAGCCCCACGTCAGCAGTGCTGGGGGGACCCTGGGGTAGGGCAATGGACCTCAAACGTGTCCCCAGACCAGCATCCCCTGGGAGCTTGGTAGAAATGCAAAATCTGGGAATTCCCTGGCGGTCCAGTGGTTAGGACGCCGGCTTTCACTGCTATGGACCCAGGTTCGATCCCTGGTGGAGGAACTAAGATCCCACAAGCCGTGCGGCGCAGCCAAAAGAAAAAGAAAAGAGAAAGAAATGAAAAATCTCTGGCCCTGCCCCAGCCAAGACTAGCTCAGCAGGAGGCCCAGCCGGTCCCTCAAAGGAGAGGGCATGTGAACCGTGGCGGCCTTTTCCTTTGCTTTAAACGCAGCACCTCAGCTGTGCCTCCCAGGCACTGAGACGGGGGGCTCTAAACGGCCCACCTGCCCATCCCGGCTCTCTCCCGCCAGGCTGGGCACACAGCAATCACTTGGGCCCTTGGCGAGAACACTGCGGTCTGCCAGGTCAGCTTTTCTTGCCCCAGGAGCTGCAGAGGCCTGGAGGGTGTCAGGGTCGGGGAGGGACGGGGTCTCCCTTCTGCAGCCCAATCTGGCCTCAGCCAACTGACAGCCAGGAGAAGAATTCTAGGGTCTTCCCAGAACCACCCCAAGCCCTGCAGCAGCCCCCTTCTGCCCTCAGGAGTCCCAGCCCAGTCCCAGCCTCTAGGAGGCTCTCAAAAGGTCAGGTGGGTCGGTCACTGGCTCTGTACCAAAGCTGACAGACAGCTCAGGGTGGACACGGGCTGGGACATGTGGGCTGCATGACCCTCTCTTCCTGGCAAGGCTGAGGGTCCAGAGCTGGTGGTCAGGGCAGGCCTGGAGGCGCCGTGTGCAGGGACACAGCATCCCGTCCGATGCCTGTGTTTCGGGGCCTGGAAGATGTAGGCTGGCTGGGAACCGGCGACCCCCTCCCCGGCTCCACACTAATAACTTCTCCACCAGAAACGCAAACAGCAGACAACAGAAGCCGCGACACTGTTATTACGCTTGATTCAATCCGCAAGTCCTGGGTGCCACCTCCTAACTTTCTACTCCTTTGTCTCCAGATCAAGGAGGGGGACCCGGCTGACTGCATCCAGCTGTGGCTGGCACTGGAAGCCCCGACTCCACTCGGCTTGGGGGTGGCAGGGCCGGTGAGGGTGACGCTGTACCAAGGACCAGAGCTGAGTCCTGGCTCAACCCTCCTGCTTGCTGAGCCCCCGTATTGGGCGCCCATAATCGTGCTGCCAGGAGCCTGCCTGGTCGCAGCCAAGCGGCTAGGGGTGGCCTTGACCCAGCCAGGCACATCCGGATAAATGTGGTGTTTTGTGCTGGGAGTTTTGTTTCTTTAAACAGAAAGGCGTTTGTGCTACTTGGGAACGCTCGTGTCCAAGTGAAGGTGGCTGTGCCTGGTTGACACCAAGCAATACACACGTCATTAGCAGGCGTGTGCCCCCTCTCCTCCGTGAGACACGCACACAGATCTCAAAGCGACACGTCCTAGATGGCGCAAAGTTGCACAGAGATGAAGGCTTTCGTGGCCAACGTCCAGTTCCATGTCAGGGCTGGTCCAGGGCCCCAGGCGGTGGGTGACGAACCCGCAGGCTTCTTCAGCCAGAGCTGTCACCACACGGCACCTGTCGTGTCAGAGCGGGTGTGGGGGAGATGGAGCCACTGAGCTGGCCTAGACGAGAAGACCCTGGTCTAGGCTGGACACGGCCACCATGAGCCGGGGGACCTCAGGAGTGAGGTCGGCCTCTCCGGGGTCCCCATCAGATGGGATGACCATTTTTCTTCTTACCTCAGCTTTCAACTTTGATCCTTGGCCAAAGCAGGGAAAGCTGACCAGAAATGACCAAGTGACACCATCATCCCTGTGGCCCCAGGAGGCAGACCCCAGGGCTGACCCTGGCCCCTCCAACCACAGCAGACGGGAGGGGTGGCGTTGGGGGTGCTGGCGGGGCAGCCTGTGTCCTCTCCTACGACACACAGCTCCCCCCAAACTTCTTGGGGTCCCACCATCCCTGGGGGACCTGGAAGCAGTTTTGCTGGGTCTGGCAGGACCATAGAGAGAGGCCAGAGCCTGGCAGACAGAGGCTGGGCAGGCTGGGGATCCGAGGATGCCGGGGACTGGGGTGGCGGTGTCTGAGGGATGGGTGGGGCGCCCCGGGGCTTCCCCCCCTCACTGGTGTGGCAGCGCCCTTCGTGGTCTGGAAGCTGGCTTAGAGTGAGGGGGGATGATATGACCCTGAAGCCTCCAGTGCAGGGAAGGGAAGGGGAAATGCAACTGCTGGGCGGAGAGGCTTGTGGTGTCCCCAGGCATCCCAGGAAGCTGATGGCTGGTGGGAGGGCAGGGCCCCTGCTGTGCGTGTGCTTTAGCTAACGGAGGGGAAGGAGTATGGAGTGGGGGAAGCCTGGAGCAGGCTGCTCTGCACCCACGGCGGGGGCTTCCTACTGGATTCAGGGGGACGGGGCCCCTGGGGGACCCTGCCCAGCCCCGTCCCATGGGCCCCACCCTTCTAAAGGCAGGCTCTGGAATCTGGCAATTCCATGACATCCCACCCACCCGCGGCAAAGGTGGAGTGAAGTAGGGGCAGGGGTCACCAGCAAGGGTGGGTTTAGGACAAGGTGAAGGTGATGGTCCCATGCCCACAGGGGTCACTTTCCCAGCATGGGGACAGGGTCAGGCCATGCGGGGTTCAGACGTGGGTCCTGGCAAAAGCCAGACAGAAGTTCCTGGAAACGGGCCCAATACTTCCAGCAGCGGTGGGGTGGGCGCCCAATAGAGTGGAAGTGGGGGGCCTTGGACACACGGCCCTGCCCCCTGAGACCCATATCGACACCGAATGAGGCTGGGGCCGTGGCGGAGGTTGTGTGCTCTCCTGCCCGCGGAGCCGGGCAGGTGGCAGCAGGCCAGCGCCTGGGACGCCCCTTGGGACAAGCAAGTAGCTGCTCCTGGAACCCCACCGGGCTGGAGTGACGGGCTGGAGGCCCCGCCGCGCCCAGGGCCACAGGGTAGAGGGGCCCGTCCTCGCTGGGAAGCTTTGACAGCCCCACTGCCACGGCCAGTCTCCCCAGTGTGGGTCTGGGCAGCAACCGCGAGTGAGAGGAAGGCAATCAGAGGTGCTAGGAAGGAGCCTGGGCCCCATGGCCGAGTGGACAAGTGCGAAGACAGGAAGGGTGTAAGTAATGGGATGGGCTGCGGAAGCCGAGGCTGCGCCTCCAGGCTTGGGGGCAGACGCAGTTGAGTCCCCCCCGGAAGGGCCCTCAGCCCTGGCTCAGCCCCAGCAGGAGACGGTTGCCATGACTACACTAACAGAGCTTGTTGCCACGGAGGGGAGGGTTCGCGCCAGCCCCACGGGGCTGTTAGGCTCCTGCGCCCCCCGAGGGGGTCCTAGCTTCGTGTCTGGCCTGGGGGACCTGAGTCGCGTGGCCCCTGGCCCTGGCCTGCGGGGCCCTCACTCTCTGCAGCCCTGGGGCTCTGTCGCCTCGGGGAGCCGAGCGGCTCAGCCCGGCCTGGACCCCAGCCCCCGGGGAGCGACCGCTCCGGGCAGGGCGGCCGCACCAGAAAGCAGGGAAGAAGAGGGCGGCTCCGAGTCTCCCCAGAAGCACAGCCTCAGGTGGCAGGAATCCCAGCCCCGTCACCCCCACTAATCGCGAACGAGGCTCCTGGCCGGCGGGCTCCTTTCGGAAATCCCTCAGGGCATCACGTGACAGCGACTGGACCCTCTGCTCACCCTGGGGACAGGCCCGCCACGTCCTGCAGGACTCCAGGGAAGGCGTGGGGGGTGGCTACGGCGATGGCACTGTAGCCAGGGCTGCGGAGGACAGAGGCTGGCCTCTCCCGCACTCGTCTACAGCCGGCGGTGTTTAGGGGTGGGGAGGGTCTGCGTCTGACCCCACCTGGATGCCCGGGGCCGCCGCCCCTGTGAGTCACCAGACCCCCACGCCCACGGATGACATGGCCACACAGCTTTGGTGAATACTTTTAAGAGAAGAATTTGTAAAAGTAGTAGCGGTGCCCCAAGGCTCGGGGTGTAGGATCTGGGGCTCAGTGCAGTCCCGGGCGGCCCCTCTGTGCACAGGCGCAGCCCGGGGGCTGAGCTCGGACCCTCGGGGGAGGCGAGGATCCAGCTGGGTGGGGGCGGGGCAGGCACCCGGCGCGGGATGGTCACCACTTGAGGAAGACCATGCCCGCCAGGACGGCGTAGCCCAGCACCAGGAAGAGGACCTTGAGCAGTCGGTCACTCTTCTCCTCCAGCTCCTTGGCCAGGATCTCAAAGAAAGTGACGAAGAGGAACGTACCGCCTGCCAGGCCCTGCAGCACCACGGAGGCCACGCTGCTGGGCACGCCCTGGGCACTCTCAATGCCCAGGCCGAGGCTGATGCCCAGGGGAATCATGGCACTCACAGTGACGGCCAGCTTGGCAGCGTCCCTCAGGGTCATGGCGCTCCTGGCCATGCTGATGCCCAGGGCCACGGCCACCAGCGTCTCGTGGATGGCCACCCCCACAAACAGGCTCACCACCTTCTCCCCCTCCTCCTGCAGGCCCAGGGCCAGGCCCTCGAAGACCGAGTGGGCCGACAGGGCGAACACCAGGCTGAGGAGCCGCAACGGGCTGGAGCGCGACAGCTCCTGGACACTCAGCCCGTGGCTGTGCATGTGGGGCTCCCCGTAGAGCGCATGGCCCCGCGAGCCACCCATGAAGGGGCTCTCGTACTCTGAGTCGCTGCCCACGTCCGAGCTGGCGTTGAACGTCTCCAGGTCGATAAAGGCCGGCCTCTCCTTGCGGAAGGTCAGGACAAGCTGCTCCAGGAAGACGGTCATGAAGAAGCCCAGCAGCATGATGGTCTCGGCCAGCGGGTAGTCGGTGCTGATGTGCCCAAGACTCAGGACTTTCTGGAGCTGGAGCAGAGGGCACGAGAGGGGGAAAAGACAGGCAGAGGTTCAGAGGCGCGACCGCCGAGACCCCCGCTTCCCATGCAACAGGTTCTTCAGACGTCACCTTTCAAGTAGCAGAAATACCCAAATCATACAGGTCTTAAAGAGGGGTGGTGGCTCATCCTTGACGGATTTAAAAATAAAGGGACTTCCCTGGTGGTCCAGTGGGTAAGACTGTGCTCCCAATGCAGGGGGCCTGGGTTCAATCCCTAGTCAGGGAACTAGATCCCACATGCACGCCACAACTAAGAAGTCTGCATGCCGCAACTAAGACCCAGCACAGTCAATAAATAAATAAATATTTAAAAATAAAAACTCTATTAGAAAGGGACTAGGCCTCACGTCATGTCCACTATGTCAACCAATTTAAAAAGAGTGCAGTGGGCTGCATCATGACCCCTAAAAGGTATGTCCACCAGGAATCTCAGAATGTGACCTTATTTGTCAGAAGGGTCTTTGCAGATATAACTGAGGTGTGATGGGCTGAATTGTGTCTCCCCAACAAAAGGAAATTTCTATATAAAAGTCTCCCAACCCCTAGTGCCTCAAAACTAACCATACTTGGAGATAGGGTTTTTAAACAGGTGATTCAGTTAAAAGGAGGCTGTGAGGGTGGACTTAATCCACTAGGACTGCTGTCCTTACAGGAAGAGGAAGAGCCATCATCTGAAGAGACAGCAAGAGGTGACCATCTACAAAGCAAGGAGAGAGGCCTCAGGAGGACCAAACCCTGCCAGCACCTTGGTCTCAGACTTGCAGCCTCCAGCCCTGGGAGAGAATAAGTGTCTGCTGTTTAAGCCCCCCGTCTCTGGTCTTCTGTTATGGCCACCCCAGGAAACTCATTCATAAGATAAGGATCTTGAGATGACATCATCCTGGATGAGGATGATGTCCTTAATCCAATGACAGGTGTCCCTCCGAGACAGAAGAAGAGAGACACACAGAGAGAGGCCATGTGACAACAGAGGCAGAGCTGGGGTGATGGAGCCACAAGGTAAGGGACCAAGGACCGCAGACGATCCGCACAAGCTGGGAGGGACACGGGATAGACCTCTCTCACGGCCGGAGGACCCAGCCCACCGACACCTTGGTCTCGGACTTCTGGCCTCCAGACTGGGATGTCAGCCAGGGCTTCTGGCCCTGATGCCTGCACGGGGCTGGCTTCCACACAACCCGGAGGCTGTTTCCAGAGCCCCCCACCACTCCACCCCACTGGGTGAACATGCTGAGAACGAGCATGAGGCTCGCCGGCACATCCAGCCATCCTCGTCAGATCCTTGAGTCAGCGCTGTCCCACAGAACGTTCCAGATGGTGGAAATGTCCTCTATCTGTGCTGTCTGATATGGAAGCCGCTAGCCTCGCGTGGCCCACGAGGACTTGAAATGTGGCTGGTGCGGCTGAGGACTGGCACGTTGAAGTGTGTCTGACTTCAATTCACTGAAACCTGACCAGCCAGAATGGTGAGTGGCAGCCACGCCAGACTGTGAGGCAGACACTCTGGCTGAGGCTGGCAGGTGGCCAGGAGGAGGGGCCTGGCTCACTGAGGCGTGGGGAGTCTGGGGCAGGGGCGCGGCCCAGGAGTGGTTTGGGAAGGACTGTTAGAGGGCCCCGAGCACTGAAGGGGGATGGGGAAGGGCAAGGTCGTTGCAGCAGTCCAGGCCTGAGGGGTGGCGCTGCGGGAATGTGGGAAACGGCGGGGGGTGGGGGTGGGGGGAGGGTGCAGAGGGTGCCAGAGAGGACTCCGATCTCATCCTCACTGATGCCAAGTGCACAAGTTTCCCACGCTGTGTAACAGAGGAATGCAAGCTCAGCAGCATAAAACACCTCCCAGCCCTCAACATCAGGGGTCCAGGCACAGGATGGGGCTTGCGGATAAAGCAAACGGCACAGTGTGGCCAGGGACTGAGGGTGGCTCCCAGCCGACAGCCAGGGAGACACTGGGCCCTCAGTCTGACATCCAGGAAGGAACTGAACCCGCCTTACAACGACACGGGCTCAGAGGCCAATCCATCCCCAGTCAAACCTTGAGATGAGACCACAGCCCACCGGATACCTTGATTGCAGCCTCATGAGAGCCGGCAGCAGAGGACCCAGTCAAGTGGTGCCCAGACTGCTGACCCACAGAAACTGTGTAGGAATAAACACGTGTTGTTTTAAGATGCTAAGTCTGTTATAATTTGTTACACAGGAGTAGCTAACTGATACAGGAGTTGAAGAGAGGCCACAGTTGCCAGCTTCAGGACAAAGTGCACGTGTCTGGGGCAGGTGGTCTGGTCAGGTAATGGCTAATGAGCCCACCAGCCGGGAACCCTAGGTCGAGTTCAGACCCCTTGTTTACCAGATAAGACCCAGAGAAGAGACGCAACCAACTCATGGTCACACAGCAAATTCCTTTTCTACTTCCCGTCACCCTTATAGTGTCAAGGCCCCGACCTTGGTATCAGGGTTGAAAAGCACCAGAGATGGGGAGGGGCAAGATAGGGGTAGGGGATTAAGAAGTACCAACTATTATGTGCAAAATAAATAAGCTACAATGATATACTGTACAGCACAGGAAATATAGCCAATAGTTTATAATAACTATAAATGGAGTATAACCTTTAAAAATTGTGAATCACTATGTTGCACACCTGTAACTTATACAATATTGTACATCAACCATATCTCAATTAGGGAATTCCTTGGCTGTCCAGTGGTTAGGACTCTGTGCTTTCACTGCTGAGGGCCCAGGTTCAGTCCGTGGTCAGAGAACTAAGATCCTCCAAGCCACGCAGCACAGCCAAAAAAAACAAAAACACAACAACTATATCTCAATTATAAAAAAAAATAAAAGGAAAGAAAAAACAAAAGGCACCAGAGACGACTGGCCATAAGGTGCCAAGGGCTGCTGCTGCCACCCCAGGGAGCCTTACCTTTTCCCTCACGGCCGGCAGTAAAGCATTGAAGCACGTGGCCAGAAAGACCCCGCCTCCAAAGGTGTTGCAGAGTGAGAGGATCTTTTTCGAACGATGGGCCTTCTCAAAATCTGTCTCGATGATCTTCACGGGGAGCAGGGAGCCCAGCAGCATGAAGAAGAACACGCCCACCATGCAAAGGATTTTGGCTACCAACAACTTCACCATGGCGGCGGCCCGGGCTGCTCCGGTCACCGGTCACTGCAGGGCCAAACCATGTGTGGGCGCACACTCCCCTCCCACGACGCGCTACGGGGCCCAGCCACGCAGCCGGGGGCTCATGCCTCAGTCCAGCCACTGTGAATGTCAGGGGCAACCGTGTCAGCTATTGGATTGGTTATCTGACCAGCTAAAGCAACCAAGCCCATCACCCCCAGTACTTCACCCCATTCCAGGCCTAGCACACGTCCCTGTCTCCTGCAGAAAATTCTCCACGGCTGCACTGTCCAACACAGCAGTCGCTAGCCGAGTGTGTCTGTGTAAGTTAATTAAAATTAAATAAAATGTAGGCAATTCCCTGGCGGTCCAGTGGTTAGGACTCCGCGCTTCCACTGTGGGGGGCACAGGTTCGATCCCTGGTTGGGGAACTAAGATCCTGTTATGTGGCACGGCCAAAAAAATTTATTTTAATTAAAAAAAATTATAGAAAATGTAGAATTCATTTCCTCGGTTGCGCTACCCACATTTCAAGTGTTCCATAGCCACTTGAGTCTAGCAGCTGCCGTACTGGACAGCACAGACAGAGAACATTTCCATTGTTGCAGAATGTTCTGGGTCCCACTGCCCTTACATAAAATCCAAAGGCTTTACCCTGAGGCAAAGGCTCTGCACCATCAGCTCGGGCTCCACCTCACCTCATTGGCCTTTGTGGTCCCTGAAGGTGGCAAGCCCGTTCCCGCCTCAGGGCCTTTGCACCGGTTGTTCTCTTGGCCTGGACCACTTCTCTCCCCTGACCTTCCAATGATGCTTGTCTTTCAGGCCCTCAGGAGGGCCTCCCCCTGCCCTAAATGGCATCCCTTGTACCCACCGCAAGGCCTGGCGCAGAACAGATGCTCAGTAACCGCTGGCTGAACAAACGGATGAGCTGAAGCATGTGGACCTCTTTACGGGGACTCAATGAGCCAAAGGAAAGCAGATCTCGCCCTAGATAGACCCGAAAATGTTACCATTAGAATGAGGGACTGCGGTTGCTCCCCTGTCCTTAGGCTTTCTCCCCAACCTCCCAGTTCTCACTGCCCGCGTCCCCATGTCAGCTCAGATGCCACCAGTGGAGAGGGGTCTCCTACCCCGTCCCCTGGCATCATTGGTGCTACAGGGAACTACATAATTTAAAGTCTCTGAATGTCATCACTCGCCCTGGGCTGAGACTTCCACGGGAGCAGGGAGTGTGTCTTCCTCAGCCCAGAGCCAGGTACAGTAGGCGCCCAATAAATACCTGCCGAGCGTCGGGATGCCCCAGTCTGTGGCGTGGGGGTGAGGGTGGCCTGGACGCCCTCAAACCGGGGGCTGATGGGGCTGGGCAGCGGGGACGCGTTCATTCATTCATCCTTTCACTCAGCACTTATTGAGCGCCTTCTGTGTGTCCCGCGCTGCACTGGGCGCCCCGCTCGAGAGGGGACAAGTCGCGCTCCACCGGGGGAGCCGGACGCAAATCACACAGATCGACAGTAAAGGCGGGGCCTCGGCTAACGGGCGGCAGAGCCCGCCAGGCCCCTGGCCGCCCCGGCCCCCAGTCCCGCCCCGGCCCACACGTACCTCCGCCGGGTCCTCGCCCGCCCGCCGGAGCCGCCCACCGCAGCCGCCCACCGCTCAACCGCCGCGCCGTGTCGACCCCACTGCAGCTTTCCCGGTCTAGCCCCGGCTCGGCGCGCAGCTGCCCACGCCCCACCCACGCCCCTGCCCATTGGCCGCCCCAAGCTCAGCGGGCCAAGATCTCCATTCCATTGGCTGTTACGGCTGCCACTCACTCCGAGACTCCACCTCTCCTACCGGCAAGGGAAAGTAGTTTCCTCCCACTGAGCGGCGGGTACAGCCACCGGGCGGCTCCGGTGGGAAACTCCGACCCTAGGGGAATGGTTCCGCCAGCGTCTGGCTTCCAGAGCTGTCCAGGGGTTCCTGGTGCTGAATCCCGTTCGGATCGAGGTTTGGCCATTGTCAGAAAACGATTTGCTACAGGTGACTGCCTCTCTCGGAGCGTCCTCGCTGCTGATGCCCTTCCCGTCGGTTTAAGATGCAGATTTATCCGTTCAACATCTCTGCCTCCTATGTACCAGGACCTTTTCTAGGAGAACATCTGTCAACAAAACAAGGATCTCTCCTCTTTTGGAGCTTACGTGCTAGGAGAAGACAGAAAATAATTGACAAACATAATAAGTAATAAAATTATGTCAGAAGGTGACAAGCGCTCTGGAATAATAGAGCCCAGTAAGGGTTATCAGAGTGCTGGGAAGTGGCTTGGGATGAACACACACACACTACTATACATAAGACAGATAACCAATAAGGACCTACTGTATAGCACAGGGAACTCTACTCAATATTCTGTGATAACCTATATGAGAAAAGAATCTTAAAAAGAATGGGGCTTCCCTGGTGGCGCAGTTGTTGAGAGTCCGCCTGCCGATGCAGGGGAAACGGGTTCGTGCCCCGGTCTGGGAAGATCCCACATGCCGCGGAGCGGCTGGGCCCGTGAGCCGTGGCCGCTGAGCCTGCGCGTCCGGAGCCTGTGCTCCACAACGGGAGAGGCCACAACAGTGAGAGGCCCGCGTACCACAAAAAAAAAAAAAAAAAAGAATGAATATATGTATATGTATAACTGAATCACTTTGCTGTACACCTGAAATTAACACAACATTGTAAATCAACTATACTCCAATAAAATTAAAATATATTTTTTTTAAAAAAGAGTGCTGGGTGGTGGATTGCTATTTTAGGTTTTTTAAGGATGTGTATCCAGGAGTGGAATTGCTGGGTCAAATGGATATTTTTTAGGTGAGGAGAAGGAGACTTTTTTTTTTTAATGGGTTGATCCACTGCCCCATAAAAGCAACCAGACTGGGCTTCCCTGGTGGCGCAGTGGTTGAGAGTCCGCCTGCCGATGCAGGGGACACGGGTTCGTGCCCCGGTCCGGGAAGATCCCACATGCCACGGAGCGGCTGGGTCCGCTAGCCATGGCTGCTGAGCCTGCGCGTCCGGAGCCTGTGCTCCGCAACGGGAGAGGCTACAACAGTGAGGGGCCAGCGTACCGCAAAAACAAACAAACAAAAAAAGCAACCAGACTTATGAAAGAGAGGACTGTATTCATCTGTTAACCAAAATCTTATTGTCAGCCTACCATGAGCCAGGCATAGGGAAAGTTGCTAAGAATAAAGTGGAGAATGCTACAATATGGATGAACCTGGAAGACATCAGGCTAAGTGAAACAAGACAGTCACAAAAGGATAAATACTGTGTAATCGCACTCATAAGAGGTCCCTAGATTAGTCAAATCCATAGAGACAGAAAGTAGATGGTGGGGGCCAGGGGCCGGGGGAGGGGCTGGGGAGTCAGTGTTTCCTGGGGACAGAGTTTCCGTTTGGGATGATGAGAAAGTTCTGGAGATGGGTGATGGGGATGGTTGCACAACAATGTGAATGTACTTAATGCCACTGAACTGTACACTTAAAAATGGTTAAAATGGTAAATTTAATGTTATGTGTATCTCATCACAATTTTTGAAAATTTTAATAAAATGGAGTGAAAAAGCCCATGCCCTCACAGTTCACAGTCTAGTGGGAGAGACAAGTATTAATGAAATAATAGCATATTATTAGGCAGGCTTCTAAGATGGTTCCAAATGATCCCAACATCTTAGGATTCATGTCCTCGTATAATCCCCTCTGCTTGAGCCTGGGCTGCACCCAGCGACTTGATTCCAACAAATAGGATATTGTCAAGTGATAGGATATCATTTCCATGATTAGGTTTCAGAAGACTGACTTCTGTCTTCCTAGACAACTCTCTGTATCGCCTTTTTGCTTTCGTGCTTTGATAAAGCAAGCTGAGATGCTGAAGATGACCACACTGCAAGAAAGTGAGGGTGACCTCCAGCCAACAGCTGAGACCTTGGCACAAGAGCCTACAAGGAAGTAAATCCTGCCAATGACCACGAGTGATCTTGGAGGGGGGTCCTGCTCCCATTGGGCATTCAGAGGACTGATGCCCAGTGGACACTTTGATTGAAGCCTCTGAGGGACCCTGAAGCTGAGGACTCAGCTAAGTGAACCTGGATTCCTGACCCACAGACACTATGAGACAATAAACATTGTTATCATAAGCCACTAAGTTTTGGGGAAATTTGTTATGCAGCAAAAGATAACCAATACAGGGACTTCCCTGTTGGTCCAAGGGTTAAGACTTTGTCTTCCAGTGTGGGGGGTACGGGTTCGATCCCTGGTTGGGGAGCTAAGATCCCACATGCCAGAAGCAATATTGTAACAAATTCAATAAAGACTTTAAAAATGGTCCATATCAAAAAAAAGATAACCAATACATATATATAAAGGGAAAACTGTAGGTTGTATTAAGTGTTATGAAGGAAAAAAAAGAGAGAGAGAGAGACAGTTCTGTGTTAATCAAATAAAGAACAGTGAGAAGTAAGGGGTGAAGAGAGGATGTTTGATGCAAAAGTAGAAAGGAGCTTGTGATATTGGAGGAACTGGAAAGCCAGGCTGTCTGAATATTGGTGAGTGACAAGGACATTCCCAGAGACCATTTTAAGGCATCTGAATTTCCCCATCGATGCAATGTGAGTCAATGATGAAAACTCATTGAAGAGTTTTAAGAAGGTGAAGGTTGTGATTCAACTGATGTTTCAAGGTTATTCTGAGTCCTGTGTAAAGAAAGGATTGTAAGGGAGCGAGAATGAAGGCAGGGAGACCAGTTGGGTCATTTGAAAAAGAACTGATGCACTAAAAAAAATTAAAAAAATAAAAAATAAATAAAGAAAAAGAACTGATGCTAGTTTAGGTGTAGGTGGGAGGAGGAAGGGAGTGGATGAATCTGAAAGATATCTTGGGTGAATTGACAGGACTTGGTCCTGGTTTGTCTGTGGGCCGTAGGAGTAGGAGGTGTCGGGAATGACTTCTAGCTTTCTAGTTTGAGCCACTAGATGGATCCTGGTGTTATTCACTAAAATAGGAAAGACTGGAGGAGGCAAAGACATCGGAGGAGTCAAGAGTCTAAGTCTGGCTTTGCAGAGGTTAAGTATGAGATGTCTATGAGTTCTTAACATTTAATGTCACTTTCTGTCTTCACAGAGCTTGCTTCATTATAAGCATGCAATATATGGTAGCTATTTTTTAAATTGAAGTATAGTTGATTTACAATGTTTTTCAAATTAATTTTTATTGACGTATAGTTGATTTACAATGTTGTGTTAGTTTCTGCTGTACAGCAAAGTGAATCAGTTATACATATACATATATCCACTCTTTTTTAGATTCTACTCCCATATAGGTCATTACAGAGTATTGAGTAGAGTTCCCTGTGCTATACAGTAGGTTCTTATTAGTTACAGTGTTAATTTCTGCTGTACAGCAAAGTGACGCAGTTATACATATATATATATATATATTCTTCTTCATATTCTTTTCCATTATGGTTTATCAGAGGATACTGAATATAGTTCCCTGTACTATACGGTAGGACATCGTCGTTTATCCATCCTATTTATAATGGTTTGTATCTGCTAATCCCAAACTCCCAATCCAACCCTCCCCTGCCTCTCCCCATCTTGGCAACCACAAATCTGTTTTCTATGTCTGTAAGTCTGTTTCTGCTTTGTAGATAAGCTCAATGGACTCACATTTTAGATTCCACATATAAGTGACATCATATGGTATTTGTCTTTCTCTGTCCGACTTACTTCACTTAGTATGATAATCTCTAGGTCCATCCATGTTGCTGCAAATGGCATTATTTCATTCTTTTTTACAGCTGAGTAGTGTTCCATTGTATTTTGTGTGGTAGCTATTTTTATTAGACACAAAGTGACTTGACTCTTTTTCTGTTTTCCGTAATTCACAACAATAATGAAAAGGATCGTTCATAGTAACAGCACACCAGGTAAGTGCCCACAGGGTGACTCCCTCCTATAGGAGAATTCATAATGTGCAATATTTATTCGTAATTCTTTAGAGCATGAGACTACTCAGAGAAGAAGCTGCAAAGCTTCGGGCTTTTATTCATTCAGACACATTTTTGAAAGCTTCCTAGACGCCAGGACCTACATAAGAGCAGGTACTGTCAGAGTACAATAAAAAATATATATACAAGCGGCTTCCCTGGTGGCGCAGTGGTTGAGAGTCCGCCTGCCGATGCAGGGGACGCGGGTTCGTGCCCCGGTCCTGGAAGATCCCACATGCCGCGGAGCGGCTGGGCCCGTGAGCCATGGCCGCTGAGCCTGCGCGTCTGGAGCCTGTGCTCCGCAACGGGAGAGGCCACAACAATGAGAGGCCCGCGTACCGCAAAAAAAAAAGACTCTATGCAGCCAAAAGTAAAAAATAAAATTAAAAAAAAAAAATATATATATATATATATATACTGACAAATCTGACTACATTGAATAATTCAAAAATCTCCCATAGTGAAAGACTCTATGAATGGGATAAAAAGACAAGTGATAGGCCAGGAGGAAATGTTGATAATAGATGAGACCGAGCTTTTGATAGCAAGCAAACATCCTAAAATGAAAATAGGAAGGGAGGGACTTCCCTGATGGCGCGGTGGTTAAGAATCCGTGTGCCAATGCAGGAGACACAGGTTCGATCCCTGGTCCGGGAAGATCCCACATGCCGCGGAGCAACTAAACCCGTGTGCCGCAACTACTGAGCTCACGTGCCACAACTACGGAAGTCGGCACGCCTAGAGCCTGTGCTCCGCAACAAGAGAAGCCACCGCAGTGAGAAGACGGCGCACCGCAACGAAGAGTAGCCCCCGCTCGCCGCAACTAGAGAAAGCCCGCGCGCAGCAACGAAGACCCAACACAGCCAAAAATAAATAAATTTTTTTAATAAATAAAAAATTAAAATGGGAAGGGAAGGGAAGGAACAGACAGTTCTCAGGAGAACAAGCACAAGAGGTGAATACATATAGGAAAATATGCTCAAGCCATACAGATAATCACAGAAATAGGAAATAAAATCATCTGAACAGGGACTTCCCTGGCGGTCCAGTGGTTAAGACTCCGTACTTCCACTGCAGGGGGAACGGGTTCCATCCCTAGTCAGGGAACTAAGATCTCGCATGCCACGTGACTCGGCCAAAAAAACCCACAAAAACCCACCATCTGAACAGTTTTATTGAGGTGTAACTGACGTACAATAAACTATAGATATTTCAAGTATACAATTTGATAAGTGTTGTTGTATGTACGCACCTGTGAAACCATCCTCACAATCAAGATAGTGAACATAAACTACACCCCCTGAAAAAAATGTCCTCCTGCCCCTCCCCAACCCCGTCTCCCAAGCAACCGCCATTCTGCCATGGTTGCTCAACAGGGTAGTTTCCAGTGTTGGCTTTCTGATGGCACTGCTCCCAACATCCCTCTGCCTGCCGCTGGGTGGCCATTCATACACATTGCTGCTGGGCATACAACCACGGGGCGGGAAATTGTACATCCAGGGTTTCTAGGGTATCTAAATGCTCAGCTTTAGAACTTCATATACAGCTGGCTTGTCCCTTTTGGTGCAGAAAAGAGTTAACATAGCAGGCTTAAGATTTTTGTCTTTGCAAAGGCCCTCAGCAGGGTCTGCAACTGGACTCTGGAGGCACCTGCTACCCTCAGTCATCGCGGAGGGGGCTCCCTGTCCCTACACTGTCTGTGCAAACACGTGGTTTACGCTGAACACCTGCTGTCCTCCTAGAGTCTGGGGCCTCGGCTGTGCTGGGCAGAGGTGCCTGAGTGCACAGACCCCCCAGAGAGAACCCCGGGCACCAGGTCTCCGTGAGCCTCCTTGGGAACCACACCCCACTCGTGCTGTCACGTCTCGTTTTGCAGGAATTAAGTGCATCCTGTGGGACTCCATTGGGAAAGAGCTCTGAAGGCTTGTGCCTGGTCCCCCAGACCCCACCCCAAGCCTTTTTCCTCTGCTGATTTTCCTTCATATCCTCTCGTAAACCATGGCCATGAGGACGATCATTGCTGAGTCTTGGAGACCCCCAATGCAGTTTTGTGATGAATAACACTTGCTTTTGTCTTTTCATTTTAGCTATTCGGGTGCAATCATCTCACATTATGGTTTTTGTTTTGTTTTGTTTTTTAATTTTGGCTGTGCTGGGTCTCTGTGGTGGTGCACGGGCTCTTCTGTGTGGTGCTCGGGCTTCTCTAGTTGCGGCCGTGCACGCTTAGTTGCGGCATGTGGGATCTTAGTTCCCGGGCCAAGGATCGAACCCGGGCCCCCTGCATTGGGAGCACGGAGTCTTAACCACTGGACTGCCAGGGAAGTCCCTCACATTATGGTTTTAATTAGTGTTCCCTCATGGCTAATGAAATTGAGTCCCTTTTCATGTATTTATTGGTCAGTTGCATATCCTGGTTTTTGAAATGTCTTTCTGTTTTGCCCATCTAAAAAACTGGGTTATTTCTCTTTTTCTTATTGATTCGTAGGAGTACTTTATATTTTTGTCAAGTATATATTGCAAATGCCTTCACCCATTCAATGGCTCACCTTTCCTCTCTCTTTTAAGGCAGTCCAATTTGTTGATTTTTTTTTTTAATGTATGGTTAGAGCTTAATGTATGGTTAGAGCTTGTATTAGTCAGCGTTCTCCAAAGAAATAGAACCAATATAAGATGCCTATCTATCTATCTATCTACATATATATATATAGAGAGAGAGAGAGACAGAGACAGAGACAGAGAGAGAGAGGAATTTACTTTGTGGAATTGGGTCATGCAATCATGTGGGCTGGCATGTCTGAAATCTGCAGGGCAGGCTGACAGGCTGGAGACCCAGGGAAGAGTTGACATTGCAGCTTGAGTCCCAAGGGTGTCTGGAGGCCGAATTCCCTCTTCTCTGGGGAGACCTCAGTCTTTTCTCATAAGGCCTTCAACTGATTAGATGTGGCCCACCCGCCTTCTAGAGGGTTATCTCTCTACCCAAAGTTTTTTTCTTTACATCTTTATTGGAGCATAATTGTTTTACAATGTTATGTTAATTTCTGCTGTACAACAAAGTGAATCAGCTATATGTATACATACATCCCCATATCCCCTCCCTCTTGAGCCTCCCTCCCACCCTCCCTATCCCACCCCTCTAGGTCATCACAAATCATCGAGCTGATCTCTCTGCGCTATGCAGCAGCTTCCCACTAGCCATCCATCTTATATTTTCTACCCAAAGTTGACCGACTTAAATGTTAATCTCATCTAAAAATACTTCCCCAGCAACATGTAGGCTGGTATTTGACCAAATGTCTGGATGCTGTGGTCTAGCCAAGTGCACACATAAAATTAACTACCACAGTGCTTTTTTGTGTTCTCTTCAAGAAAATTTTGCCTGCCTCAAATCATATATATATATATTGGTTTTGCCATGCAGCATGTGGGATATTAGTTCCCTGATCAGGGATCGAACCCATGCCCCCTACAATGGAAGCGTGGAGTCAACCACTGGACCACCAGGGAAGTCCATATTCTATATTTTCTTTTGCCATCTTTCTGGCTTTACCTTTCATAGATTCCATCTGTTTACATTTCAAAAACAAGCAAAACTAACCCCTGGCATAGACAGTGGGGCAGCGTTATCCCTTGGGGGTCATGAGTGGAGATCTTATCCTTTGGCGGTCGTGGGGTCTGTTCTTGATCTGGGTGCCAATGACAAGGGGGGGTTGCTCCCTTTGTGAAAATTCATTGAGCTCTTTGCTTATAATGTGTGCACTTTCGTGCCTGTATGTTACACTTTGAGAAAAAAAATTTAGGAAGCACAGTCATGAGAGCGAGAGAGAAGGATGACACCCTAAGTCCGCAGGAGCTTACAAAGACCTGGGAAGAGCCGTGAGCTGAGCAGAATTTGTGGTTGGTACCCTCAACCTCACCCCCGAAGGGATTCACATTCTCTGAGCCCACCTCTGACCCCATATCCCATCATGCAATGCAGGATGGCAGCCCTACCACAGCACAAAGCCTCACAAAACATCCCTGGTGAGGAGAACTTAAAATTCTGAAAGGGGAATCAGCTCTAAACGCGCAACCCCAGTCTCTAGGACGCGGGCCGTTTCTAGGCTCAAGCCCGGGTGGTTTCAGGGTTAAACTCAGCCTTGTTCTTTCTGGTCCTGATGCTGCGCGCGGCCCGCAGGGATGGAGGCGGCACCGTCGGGGAGGCAGCGGCGCCGGCGCGCCCCCTGGTGGCCTCAGCTCCTCATCTACGGGGGCCGCGTCCGGAGGGCTCGGTGTGTGTTCTGACTTTGAAATAACTGATTTTGCAGGGCTGGCGTCGATTTGGGGGAGGGGTCGGGTCGGGTGGGGAAGCCAACTCAGTTTGGGGTTTCCAAGTTACCTAGGTTGCGATGAAATCTTTGCTGAAAAGATACAGGGGCACTCTGGAGCCAGTGAACAAATAATTATAATTATAATTATTATTAGCCACTCTGCCCAGCTTGCGGGATCTTGGTTCCCCAACCAGGGATTGAACCCGGTCCTCCTCAGTGTAAGCAGGGAGTCCTAACCATTGGACCTCCAGAGAGTTCCCCTGAATAAATTATACGGTTTTGCTGGTGACAAAATTGTTTGGGATATTTGTTTCTTTGACACATTTATCTAGGGCCTACTGTGTGTTGGTAATACTGCAGGACAGGGCTTCTCAGCCTTGGCACTGCTGATTTTCAAGG
Organism: Delphinapterus leucas; assembly: GCF_059928025.1. Classification (NCBI taxonomy): domain Eukaryota; kingdom Metazoa; phylum Chordata; class Mammalia; order Artiodactyla; family Monodontidae; genus Delphinapterus; species Delphinapterus leucas. Next base: position 18,286,343 of record NW_028322234.1, read on the forward strand.
CCCGGTCATTCTCTGGGGCGGGGGTGCTGTCCTGGACCCTGTGGGGAGTGGAGCAGTACCCCTGGTCCCCACTGTGACAGCCACAGAGGTCCCCCCAGACATCACCTGGTGTCTTTTTTTTTTTAATATTTATTTATCTATTTATTTTATTCTTGGCTGCATCAGGTCTTAGTTGTGGCACTCGGGATCTTTCACTGTGGCACACGGGCTCCAGAGTGAATGGGCTCTCTAGTTGTGGCAGGCTCTCTAGCTGTGGCTCCAGCGCTCAGTAGTTGCAGTGCGTGGGTTTAGTTGCCCCGCAGCATGTGGGATCTTAGTTCCCTGACCAGGGATCGAACCCATGTCCCCTGCACTGGAAGGTGGATTCTTAACCACTGGACCACCAGGAGAGTCCCTCACCTGGTGTCTTTAGGGGGCAGAATTGCCCCCGGGTGATACCCCCTGCTTCTGTGACAGAGAGAGACAAACTTTGTTTCCATCTTGTTGCTTCACGGGACTTAATCTGGGTGAGATTTGCAGTCTTGCTCCCAGGAATTATGCACCAAGGCTGTGGAAATGCAGAGAACGGAGCCTTTCTAACCCCAGCAACAGTAGCAGCAGCTGCCTTACATCTCAAGACTCAACCTATTCCTGGAAGCTTTCTCCAAGGCACGACTTATGCTAAATCTATGTTTAATTGCCTTTTTTTTTTTTTTTTTTACTCAATGCACTTCTGACAGCAATATTCAGAAATATCCTATTTCTAGCTCGTGTGGGATCAAGCAGTGATTCTCCGTGATACACAACTCATCAAGTTACATAGAGAAGCTGCTGGCTTCTGGGCTTCTGGGATGAGTTGTTGACAATTACTCCTTTTTTTGTTGTTCTTTTTTCCTTTCCCTCTTCCCCACACTTCCAGCAGTTCCAAAACAGAAAATTTCTGGATCTTTCCTGAACACTTAGACTGGGTGTGGGGTCAATTTGGAAGAGGCTCTGTAGGGCCTCCCAGCGATGGACACACAGGATGGGAGAGAAGGAACAGAGATCGTTTGGGGAGACCTAAGGGGCATAGGTAGATGCTCCTGGAAGATACGGCTCCTATTCCTGTGCTCACCAGTGCCTCTCAACGTGGGCTTCTCCAAACAGGTGTGTCCCAATCCCCTGAGATGCTTGTTTAAAATGCAGAACCAGGGCTTCCCTGGTGGCGCAGTGGTTGGGAGTCCGCCTGCCGATGCAGGGGACACGGGTTCGTGCCCCGGTCCGGGAGGCTCCCGCATGCCGCAGAGCAGCTGGGCCCGTGAGCCGTGGCCGC